>NW_004955418.1:9009304-9053948 GCF_000276665.1 Chinchilla lanigera
TCTTATCCGTTCCACAGTTAATGGGCATTTGGGTTGCTTCCAAAATTTTGCTATGACAAATTGTACTGCTATAAACATGGGTGCACATATATCGCTGTGGTATGATGTTTCTAATACTTCTGGGAAACTACCCAGAAGAGGAATGGCTGGGTTAAATGGGACTTCTAATTTTTGAGAAATATCCAGACTGATTTCCAAAGTGGCTGCACCGGTCTACACTGCCACCAACATAAGAGAAGGGATCCTTTTTCCCCACAGCTCCTCCAGCATTTTTTTTTTTTTTGGTTGATTTCTTGATGATAGCCATTCTTAATGGGGTGAGATGAAACTTCAGAGTTGTTTTAATTTGCATCTCTTTGATGACTAATGATGTTGAACATTTTTTCATGTATTTATTTGCCACTGTATTTCTTCATCTGAGAAGTGTATATTCATCTCAGATGCCCATTTTTGGAGTGGGTCTTTGAATTTGGGGGGTCTGAGGTTTTTCAATTCTTTATATGTTCTTAGTATAAGTCCTTTGTCGGAGGGACAGTTAGCTGAAATGTTTCCCCATTCTGTGAGCTGTCTTTCCACTCTATTTGTGATTTCTTTTGAAGTACAAAAGCTTTTTAATAGGGTGAGATCCCAGTCACTGATTCTTTGAAGTATTTCCAGGGCAGTGTGGATTTTGTTCATGTAGACTGTGCCTACCCTTATGTCTTCAAGATTTCAACCTACTTTCTCTTCCAGTAGATTTAGTGTTTCTGCTTTAATATTTAAATCTTTGATCCATTTTGACTTTAATTTAGTGCATGGTGATAGACATGGGTCTAGTTTTAGTCTTCAGCATGAAGAGAGCCAGTTTTTTCAACACCATTTATTAAAGAGACTATCTTTCTACCAGCGAACATGTTTGGCCCCTTTTTTAAAGATAAAGTGTCTAAGTGTGTTTGTAGGTGTGTCTACATCTTCTAATCTGTTTCACTGATCTTCAGGTTTAATGCAATCGTTATCAAAATGCCATTATCATATCTCACAGAAGGAGAAAAAATACTCCTAAAATTCTTCTGGAACCAGAAGAGACCTACAAAAGCAAAGGCAGTCTCAGCAACAAAGAGAAATCAGGAGGCATAACAATCCCTGACTTGAAATTACACTACAAAGCTACTATGATAAATTCCTCATGGTATTGGCAAAAAAAGTAGATCATTTACTAATGTTAACTTAATAAGAGGATATATATTGTTTTAGGTAAACACAGCCTATTCCTTATAACATGTTCATAACATCTATAAATTATACTGTAAATAAGATAATTAAGGCTAAAATAATTTAAACTACTTGCTCAAAGTTGTCTGTTTCACTGACTACTTAAATCCAGGTCGGTTGTTTTAAAAACATTTTTTGTGTCACAGCACCCTACTTGCTTCTATAAGAATTTTAAAGAAAATAAATTTGAGTATTTCATTAAAGATACTACTAGTTTCTTTCTTCAGTTTGCTAGGAAGTCCTATCAGTAAATTTATCAACTCTTGTCTGTCATCCTATAATGCCAAACTAATAACAAAATAAAAATCAGTAATCAAAAAAATTTGTTGCTTCTTTGTTATTCTAAGAGTTGACTGGATTTTCTTCTACCAAACATCACAGTCTATTCTTGTACAACATATTTACCTGGAATCATAGTACAAATTTATAAATGTCCTTCACTGAAAATGAAATAATTGATCTAAGTTCATAAATTCAAATTAGTTTAGTAAAGAAGATTCTTATCAGGTGTATTGATTAAGGTCTAAAGTTTAGTAGGTACTTGCAAGTTATTTATTATTTCTGGTGTAATTCATTCTTTTGTGTTGATTTATATTTTCATTTGGTATAATTGTCCTCCTGGCTAATTTATATTTAAGTGTGTGAGGTCTAGTACTAATGATTTTTCGTATGTTAGAAAAAACTTTTCTATTTCTTTTTGAAAGACTTCACTGGAAATAGGATTTCAGATTAAATTTTTCATTGATTTTTAAAATTTTTCAGTGTTTTTTTGTTTTGTTTTGCTGTTTTGTTTTTTGAGACAGGGTCTCACATTCAGTTTAGGCTGATCTGAACTCATGGCAATCCTCCTGCCTCCAAGTGAGGGGATAACATGCGTGAGCCACCACACTCTGCTCTTCAGTGTTTTAAAGATAGTGAACAACTCTATTTTGCTTGCGTTGTTTTCTGGTAGGATTCTGTTGGCATCTTTTCTTTTAGTCCTCTGAACGTGTTATGTGTTTATTCTCTGAACTCTTTTATAAGACTGTCTTAGTTTATAATGATTTAATTATAATTCACATTGGTGTAATTTGCTGTATGTTGTTTGTTACTAAAGATTCCTGAGGTCCTTGGGTCTACAGAATTACAGTTATTATCAAAATAGAAAAAGCAGTGGTTATTTTTTCTTCAATGTTTTTTACCCCCTGGGATCCTGTTTCTCAAATTTTGGGTCTCCAGTTACACATATATTAGGACGCTAAGACGCTAGACGTTTTTCCCACACCTGATTAATGACTATTTTTCAGATGAGATGAAGTGTATTCAAAGTGATATGGTCATGGATATGACTTCTTTCAATGAACTTTTCTTTATTGAGTTTGTTAAATAGTACAGTATTTTAGAATACTCTAAAATAATCACAAGATTTGCATATCTATAGTAGGTGATTAATATTTTATTACTAATTATTTTTGAGATTCTTTTCCCTTTTCATTTAAAAAATTTTAGTATTGCATATTCATGTTCAAAGTCTTTTTTTGTGCATATAATTTGCCATTAATTCCATCTAAGTCATTTTTTATCAAGTCATTCTAACTTTAATTTATAAATAACTCAGTTGGATGTTTTAAAGCATTTTTGATGTTTCCATCTAAAATAGAGTAGAATTTTAATTTAGCATCTCAGTTAGCTTTGCTTTGTGGATTTTCATATTTATAGGAACATATTTTCCTTTTTTTATTCTTTTACCTAGCCGCCTTTTATTGAATTCTAAATTTTGTGAACATTACTCTTTTCCCTGAAAATGTTTTAATTTCTACATATTTCTATGGGATGTTTAGAGATAATTAATTTGTTTGAAGCCAGTTTAATAATTTTGGGATAATGCTTTTAAATTTTATTCCAATATCCCATTAATTATGAATATTTCACCTTTGTAAAGCAGTTGACCACATTTGCAGATATATATAAATGAGCACTGGGTAGTTTGATCCCAAATCTTTGCACACAGTTTATTTAGTTAGCCTTGGATATTTACTTTTCATATACAGTGATCAACATTATAAATATTTGTTGAAAGTCTTTCAACTTTGTCTTGACTTCTACATCTATGTAGCACTTTCATATCCTTTACTTTTGGTTGAACACTTATTTACAGATTGGTAAAAAAGCTACAAATGGAAAAATGTCAGCTATGCTGGGCTTCTAAAAAGATTTCTTATGACAGCACTGTCTCACATAAATGGTTTGATCTGTATAAGAAAAACTGATATCACAAGGCAGGGAATATTAAATAGAGTGAGAAATATTAGGAACTAGATATTTGAGATGGGATCAGTATGAAATCATAATATTCCAGCTCAATATCTCTTTTCAAATGTTCAAAAAATATACAGACAGCAAGGGCAAAATGTAATTTGTATAGACACTGATTCTGAGATACTTAATGAATAAGAATGCTGTCACAGAAAAATTTCATTTCAATATCTTTTCCTAGGACACTTCAGGTCTCTAAAGAAGGTGGAAGCCATCATTACTTGACCTCTAAATTTACTTTTGCTCCTGTTCCTTAGCATGTTTTTATAGTTGAATTTATACATAGGAGATTGTGTTGTCCTTGAAAGACAAATTAATATTGGATATTTTTTCAACAGCAAGTAAGGTGCTATGTGCAGTATTTATTAATTAAATAAACAGGTGGTATTTGAAATTCATATGGGGGCCTCTACTCTGAGATTTGTTTAATAATTCAAAGTAAACCAGTGATAAAGAGAGCTGTGCTCTGGGTGAATTGCTTATTAATTGTGTTAATAGACTTTAATGAAGGGATTTGCTTGTATAATATATAGCATGTTTTTTAATGAAAGCGGTTTTATCTGAGTAATTAAAGTTTAAGTTACCTATCACAATATGATGGATTATTTATCTTTTGATTGTCTACCATTTATAAATGCAGTGATGATGTGGTAAACAGCTAAATTAGTAATGTGGTATGTTTCTGGAGAAATAAAAATCATCAGTTGATGCAAATAGATAGTAATTTGTACAGATCACATCCTCTGTGACACTGATATCTTTATTAACACTATCCTGGAGAATGTGAATTGGCAGTGTTTCTCTATTAGAATCTCTACTGCTTTGCTACAAATTGGGCTTGTTGATATTAGAGATATTAGACATGGCAATACATGCCCTTACTGATTTTACTATTGAAAGTCATTTCTGAAACATGTTTAAACCAGCAAGACAATGTATAAAACTCACTATCCAAATTTAAATTCTTGAAGACAGTAGTATCTATTTCCATTTAGAACATATATTAATTGTACTTTGAAGGATTTGTAATCTTGTTTCCTTACTGCTTAAAACCATATATAGTAGGATGAGTGACAGATACCTTTATCAAGAAAATAATAAGTTATCAAGACACAAATGCTCAATGGATAAATGAACAATGCTTAGCATTACTGGGGGAAATGCAAATCAAAATCTCAAATGACTGCATCTGTCAAGTTAGATTGGCTACTCTCAAGAAGATAAACGACAACAAGTGCAGGAAGGGTGTGAAGGAAAGCAACCCTTGCACACTGCTGATGGGAATTGATATTAGTGTAACCCATGTAGTAATCAGTGGAGAGTCTTCAAAAAATTGTTTTGAAAAATAAAATTTCTATATGGTCCTCTAAACCTACACTTAGGTAAAAGACTAAAGAAAAATAAATCAGTGTGAAAGACACACCTGAAAACAACAGCAACAAAAGATACACCTGTTTTCTCATGTTTACTGCAGCATTTATTGATATGAAATCACCCAAAATGTCCAATAGATGATTTAATAAAAAATGTGCTGCGTAAATATAATGGAGTACTATTCAGCCACAATATACCTGGAACAAGATATCACTATGTTATCTGAAATAAATCAGGCATAGAAAAGGGAAACAGTATTATGTTACATTAGTTAAAACATAGTAATTATAAAATTATAAAATATTTACATGTTGTTCATTGAATGTGTGCATTAATAATATAGAAAAGACAAAAAAGGATTCCTTATTAAACACCTATATGAATAGTTGTGCTGCATGCCATTATACAAAGTTTTAAAATTTTTCACTTGCTTGTTTAATTTGGATTGAATCCGTTTTACTCACAGAGGAAAAGAATATCTCCAGTCTGTTTTACTGTGCTAACTTTACCAGTAGAGATTTGAGTCTACCAGAGGATGCTGATGGAATTTAACAGATTTGCAAAGCAATTTAAAGATAGGAAGAATTTTCATTTCAGCTTTAGTTGAAAAGAACTCAATAATTTTACATTTTTATATATCTATTTTATATACTTATTTTCAATATTTATTTATATTTTATAGGTATCTATTTTTATTTTTTATCAGTCATTACACTTATAGTCAATTTAAAGAGCTTTCAACATTATGAATTTGTTTTTGACATTGTATATATTTCATACTTTTTGTACTTGCAAAATAACCTAAACACATCACACACTGTGAAAGTCCTGGCATGTACATCCCAACACCTGCATCTTTGCACGCTAAATGGTTTATATCTTATTCAATGAGACAAGTCTACTGATGTCATTCTAGATTGTCACAAAAGTGTCAAATTCCTATAAGGTGTCCAAGAGCTTCCCAATTCCATGCTTCCAAGTCTTCATGGAACATTACCAAATACTTCATGGTCATTAGAGATAATTTTCGAATGATAGTTTTGTGTATAACTATTTAGGGAGCAGTAATTCCTAATAGATTTATATAAACAGGATAATGACAAATTTTAAGACGGTATTGCTTTCTGTGATTAAAATAGAAATATTCTTACAATTTGGCAATATTTTAACAAAATCTATTAATGTATATTTCTTCATAGTTAGGTGTTTGCAATTTTTAATTTGATTTATAATATATCTAGTTTAGGTTGAATTGATAGCAGTAGTACCCTCAAAATGCAGTATTCTGTTGAAGTGTATGTAAGTTTGTTGACTATTGGACTAAATTTTTTTTCAGATTAGACAGTTCATTAATATTTTTTTCATAGTATTTTAAATAATTTTAAATTATAAATATTGTTATAGTCACTGGGTATATAGCTCAGCAGCACAAGTGCCTGTCTGGCAAGCGCAAGGTCCTGAGTTTGATTCCCAGTACCAAAAAATAAAAAAGCTGTTATATTCAATTACTTTACTATCTTTATATTTTTATCCTATAAAAACTGACCTACTAATCAGATATTTAGTAATTATCTTTAAGTTTCTCTTTGTACTTTTCATAATATTATCTAATTTCATGCAAGTAAAATTTAAATTTGGTATTTGAACATACAAAAGAAATATGTATTTATTTTTTAGACAGCAGCAGTGCAATTATCCTAGCTATCCTTGTGTGTGTGTGTGTGTGTGTGTGTGTGTGTGTATATATATATATATATATATACATATATATATATTCCCTTTGTCTTTTCTCTTCTCCTTTTCCTCATCCCAGTTGTTCCTTCCTTTAGAGCAATTTCTTTCTTTTTCACAATATCTATTGTATCTTTTGGATTTTATTTACTCTTTCAAGTTCATACACTAGAAAGACAATACGATGCTTATATATGCGGGTCAGATTTATTTCACTTATGAATATGGTTTCTAATTGCATCTATTTACCTATAAAATCCTCAAGTTTATCTCTTATAGCTGAGTAATACTCCATTGTATCAAAATACCACTGTGTTCTTGCTTTAATTTATACCTTGTTTTTCCAGTACTTTGCTTCATTATTGTAAAATAACAGTTACCTCATAAGTATATCTTTAATTTTATGTATACTTGATTTTCTTATTTTCTGGCTTGAATCTTATTCTTCTGGGATTGTCTTTTGAATTGTAATGTATCTTTATCCTCTTTTAGTTTTGTGTGGTGTTTCTATTTATATTTTTTCTTTCTAGAATTTTTGAGATAAAAGTTTCAGTCTGATTAAACTCTTGGACAACTGTCAAAAATATTTTGTTTGTTTCATTTAGATTTATTTTAATGTTCAATTTATTACAACTCAGTCTTGGAAACAGTGTACATGTCCATAAATAGGTGAATTGGTAAAGAAAATGGTATTTATACACACTGCAGTACTACTCCACCATAAAGAAAGGTACACTTGAGAAATTTTCAGGTAAATGTAGGCAAACGTGAATGGATACTGCCCAGTGGTAGAAGTCAGATAGGCAAGCTTGAATGTTGCACAATTTCTCTTATATGAGAAAAAAATACATATGTATACAAATGAGAAGCAAAATGGAAGATCAATAAATAGGAAGTAGAAAGAGTTTCAGATAGTTTTTCCAATTACTTATTCTGTTCTTTCAAACTATTTTAATATATATATATGCCAATTTACTTCATCTGTCCAATTAATATTACTTAGTTCATCAAGAAGTATAGTTTGTGATAATATGTGTGTTTCTTTTTTGTTGGTGCCTTGTACTCTGAATAACTACTTTGAAGTTAATGATATGCAGTGTATTAACTATTGTTAGTCTCTTACTATTTTGTTAGGAAATTTTATTTTCAGTAAACTTTAAAAAACAAAAATTGGAAAAAGACATGAAAAATATACATGTATGGTTATATGATGATAGGTATAGTATGCATTTAAATTATGTTAACCATATCTATCTCCATGAACATTCATCATTTTTCTTTATGGTGAAAAGACAATCTTCTCTTTCCACATTTTTGAAATGTACAGTACAAAACTGCTATCTATAGTCTCGCACCTGTGCAAAAGCACATCAGCATCAACCCTCTCACTCTCTCTCTCTCTCTCACCTTTCTGTCTTATAAGTGAGTTTACTTTATTTTTTTTTTTTGATAGAGTGAATCCAGAGCCTGGAGTGTGGTAAGCTTTGTCTACCAAAAATGTACACTTTCAGCTGCAGGATTACTTTTGATTTCTATTTTGGATAATTCACTGCTTTGTTTTTGAGACAAAACCTTGTTATATAGTCCAGGACTATATAACAAGGGAACTGACAGTTCCCTTGATTCAGCCTACATAGAGCTGGAATTACCAGCATGAATCTGCTAGACATGGCAATACTGCTGGCTATATGGCAATATTACTACATTTTGGTATATCGGTTTTTTTATCCTGGGTTATTGCTGAACTAAGTTAGTTTCAACAGTTTTTGGTGGATCCTTAGGTTTTTCTATTTATAAGACCATATTATCTGAAATCACAAACAATTTGAAATCTTTTCAGTTTGGATACCATTTCTTTCTCCTATCAATTGCTGTAGAAAGGATGCAAAGGATTTGTTGAAAAATAGTTGTATAAGGGGAATACTTGCATTGTTCTATATCTTAGAGAAAAAAACTTTCAGAAAAAGGTATAGAAGTAAACACATGTATCTATAGCCAACTGATTTTCCAAAAATTAATTAAGTGAAAGTATTTGAGAGAAAAAAAAGTATTGTTTTGAATAAACACTGCGGAGAAAACAGAGTATCAACAAGATGTAGAAGAGTGAAACCAGACCACTACCTCTCACTGGTTATAAAACCAGCTTAAAATGGATTACAGTCTGCACTGTAAGACTAAAGCTATGAGAAAATTGAAAGACAACATATGAGAACTATTCAGAACATTGGAATGGGCAAAAATTTTTTTTGGACAAGATCACCAAAGCAAACGAAAAACCAAATACACGTAGACAAATGGGATGATGTAAAACAAAAGCCTTTGCAGGACAAGAGTGAAGGGTCAGCCGACACAGTGGAAGGTAATATTTGCAAACTGAGTCAGGTGTTTAGTGTTAACCTTGTAGAACTTATACTTCCTGTTAAATCTCTTTCTTAAGGTTTCAGCTCTGCTGGTTTTTACAAATTTTTATTTCTATGATTCTGGTATTGTACTTCTTACTTTCCCATTGAAATACATCGGAAGACCTTTTTGTTTTTAATTATAAAGAGGAAAAAAACTCACAAAGCCACAACAATGAAGCAAAACCAAAACACCGCAAAACAATACATAAACTCAAAAGAAAATGACAGAAATTAGCAATTGCTGCCACATTACATACTGTTATCTTCAACGAAGTTGTTCAGTCCACCAGTCCTAAGAATGTAAGATTGAGCAAACAATCAAAGACAGTAACAAGTAATTAAAAAAAAAACAACATTGGAAATGATGCAGAGCTTCACAATAAAAGAGGGTAGGAGTTCACCTTGTTTTGAAATTCTGTATCATTTTTATTGTTTTCTAGCCCTTTTGATTTTTATTTTGAGACAGGGTGTTTGCTAAATTGCTAAAATGCTGAGTCCAGGCTCGAACTTGCCATCTTTCCGCCTCTGCCTCTCCAAGTGCCGTGATTACGTGTGTACCTCCAAACCATATTTGATCTGTACATTTTGAAACATTTTGAAATGAGATTTCCCATCTACACAATAAAAATATATGTAATTTTTCTATTAACTTGACCCAAAAAATGTACTATTTCACATTTCAACTAAATCAGTTGATTTTACCTTTAAGTTGGACCATGAAAATTTTAATAATTTTCAGTAAAATATATGTATGTCTTTTGAGTATTCAATAGACTAGTGGTATGGTAAGCTATTTGCATACACCATCTTCACTACTGAACTACTCTGTTATTAGGTAATAATATTGTGATAATGTCCTTAGTTATTATTACAGTTAAAGGTATTAATTTCATATCTTAGAATACAAAAAGAATTGCGTTTCAGGCTTCCTCACACACCAGCTTTTTAAATCCCAAAATGATTTAATTTGATCTGGAACATAGATGTCGTGAGATTTATTTGCTTCCAAGTGATTCTAGAGCCTAGATTCTAGAGCCTAGAGGATCACACTTGCTTATGAGAAGATTTGGGGAATGGCCTGTAAACTTATCATTACTCTACACATTTAAAATAAAGTAAAAGTGTCAGATAGATATGTCATAACCTCAAACATGCTTTATCTTGATAGTCTCTGTAGTTTTTATATTAGTCAAAACTACCAAAAGTTATAGAAATAATTTTTAAAATGTCTTTCCAATTAAGTACACATGTAAATGTTACCTCTATTGTTTAGTAGTATTTTCTGTCTCAAGATTATTTGTTACCAAACAGTAAAATTTAAAATGTGACCATTCATCACTGATATTAATACTCATCACTGATAATAATTCATCAACGATATTAATTGACCAGCTTATTTCTTCCTATGTCTCCTAGAAAATTCGTTGTATTGATTTTAAATTCTCTGAGATTCTGATGTGTTTACTTTAAGTTATTTCAAGATGATATAATCCTATATGCATATCTGTATGTGCTTGTGTGTATATATACAAATAAATTATTTGAACAATAATAATTAGTTTCAGTTATTCACTTATTCACATTCATTCATATAGATCATTGACATGCACTGAATATCAAATATATTTGAAGAACCACACATTTGATTTAATTTTTTATTTCTCTATAAGAAAGAAATAAACAAGGTTTTTGCCACTATAATTTTCCCTTATTGTGGTTTTTCCCCGGAAAAGAAAAAATATCGCATAGCAGATTTATCTCTCTGTACAGCATAACAAGTGCAATGGCAAAATCACTAATTTATGTTCTAGCAGTTGTTTTCCGTGGAATACTTCTAAAGACGTACCTAGTCTAAGGTTGCTTATTGTAACCTGAAATAAACAAGTTTATATATTTATATCTGCCTGTTGCATGAGCAAAGTAGCTCCTTCATAGTAAGTAATATGCATGCTTTTAAAACTAAAATTCTAAAGCTATGTATTACTTTAAATTTAATATGCATTTTTATAGCTTTCTAAACAAATAAAAATTTCCCCATCAGCTGTTGGAACATCCCTCATGGCTTGATACACCCCGATTGTGTTCGTTTCACCTGGACGTGAAGGGCGATTCTCCCTTAGAGTTGTTACCCTAGAAAACTTTCATTTGTCAAGTCTTTCTTGGTCCCTTTGAACGTAACTCATCTTCTGGGCTTTGCTAGTACTGAAATCCAGGAAGGTCTTTTTCAAAGTTGTCAAAAAAAAATACGCCTGTATGGCAGTATGTATGAAAAGGGAGGAGTGTAATTCACAAAGTTCCAATCAGCAAACTTATATTTTCTCTATTCACAGAGATGGACCTCCCTCTAGTGACATCTAATAGTTTCTCCCCAGCTTATACCATACCCCAAAACTCTCCTGCCTTTTGTTTGGAGTAGCATGGCTCTTGGTTCAGTTTTTATCTCATTGTTTTGGATAAAGATGTTTGCACTGGGCATTTGTACAGTAGTTAAATACTTTTATCATTCGCTTATTTTGCACTAAGTAGACCATATATAAATTGACAATTACCTATTGCATCAAGAAAATACCTATGCTAGTACATGATTCTGAAAATATTTTAAAAATTGGTATCCTTTATTGTCATTTAAGTATTACTTACAGTTACAAAGCTTTGTATTAAAGCAGGTAAGTTTGTCAGATGGGTGTACTTGTCTTATTTAAGCACTAACCACTTAAAACACAATTATGTTAATGTAATGTGTCAGTGGACATAATGTAATGTTGTGATTAGGCACATTATATTATGTTAGCAGGAATAATCAATTACCAGCTATTCTGCCACTTATTTTAAAGGTGTATAGTATTGTGTTTATTGTAAGAAGTATCAAAGGATTTCAAAATTCTTTCAGAATATGGAGGGGAAAAAAATCAACACGTGAAACTCTGTACCTGATTCTTCATTTGGGAAAATACGCATACTCTAAAAGCTGCACTGTAGCACATATTCTCTCATACCTGGAGCCATTAGATAAGATGATTAATTCCCCATCAATCACTCCATGGGGCAGCAATAACAATGCCAGAGGAACAGAGCATCGTTACAAGATTAGTGCCTCCTGCTTTGACAGTAAACATCTCCTCCACACCTCATTTATTTTTTATGACTTCCCTGCCTTTGACTCAGCATTTAGGAAGCAGTAGGAGACTATTTTCTTATGGTATTCCATGTCATTTAAGTATTATATTTAGGGATCACGAACATGCATAATAATTCTGACTCATGGCTAAGATTCTAAAATACTAAAGTAACTAAAGAGCTTAATAAATTAGAAGCAGTTTGAGAAATTATGACACTGACTTAGATTAATCATTGTTATTTGTGCATTTGAAGATTATTCTTAAATCCTCAGACATTCCTCACAATCATATAACATTCAGATTTAGTTCCCACCCTTGTGTCTGTCCTGAGGGAGCACCAGGGATCTCCATGTCAGCCAACCTACTGTATAATATGGATCATGAAACTATAAACACTGCATAAGTCAGTAAACAAAAACTCAAAGATTAGTGAAGATTTTCCAAGGGTGAATCTGCCAGCAAATGTCAGTGAATGCGCTGTCAGTCAAGACCATGTAGTAAACAGCAACTGCCCAAAATACTTCTAGCAGGATATGATTAAACTCAGGGGCTACAATTCTCATCCAGTTCTTGGAAAGGTTAGAAGAGTGCAAGACAGTGTATTGCATATAGGTCTTTGGCTTTTAGGCCTCAAAACAATCACCACTGATCCCCCAAAGTCATTAAAATATCCATGTTGTTCGTGCCACACTCACGTTGCTGGTGCCTGGGTAATAGGGCATGCAGCGAGATAAAGTCACAGCTCATTTCTCCCGCAGCATCTGAAAAATGCTACCAGCCATTTCATAGCTTAATTTTCAGAAAAGTGCACAATATTTTCAAATCTTAATTTATGTGTAGTAGCCAAGTACAAACAAATCTGCCTTATTTTCATTTAATTCTATTAGCTTGAGAATGCAATGAAGTTGAGAAGCAATCTGAAATCTTGTACAAAAATATTCTAAGATACGCAGAAGGCTGTTTTTGCAGTAATAAGCAAGCAAAAGGGGAGAAGATAACCAGTTCATTCCAGGGTTTCTTAGCTCAAATTGACTCCCCAGGATTTTACCTTCTTGACTGAGGCTATTTCCTTCATTTTCCTCTTTACATACAACTAGAGCCATAAGCTCAGCAAATTAAGCAGTAGCATAAAAATTAATAACTTAATAAAACCTGGATAATAGCACAGGATCAAAATTAGAAGATTTATGTTTCATCTCAACTTGCATTACCTGTGTGACCCAAGCAGGTAACTTAATCTCTTTAAGGACTAATTTACTTCGAGATTGAACTCAAATTCCTATAACAAACTAGATTCTACCAACAGCTAGAAAAGTATATTTTGGAAGGCTTAGAATTTTGTACAAGTCAATACTCTCAAGTAATTACTATACTATCTAGGATATAGTAGAGTATGTGATTGATTATTATAAATGGCAATTCAAGTTCGCAAAGAAGACAAGTTCATCGGGAGATTATGGGAAGGTTTCAATGTTGAGGCTATGGTTTGAAAAGATCACAAAGAAATTTAAGAAAATACTAACTACAAAGGAAATGACAATGTTAATATAAAATAACACACCAAATTCTTTATTATTTTCCTACTATTTTCTAAACACTAACATGATGACAGTTCATTATTTTTATATCTCAAAAAAAAACAAAGTCTGTAATGATGTTTTCCTTAATATCCAACTTCTTCCCCCATGTTGATATTTTTAAAATCATTGTGTTTGTCCTCTTTATATGCACTCAGATATTTTCTTATATAGTATTGCCTGATTCATGTCCTGGACCTTAAGCTCTACAAAACATGAATGGTGTTTGTAGTTACTAGATTCCTATGCCCCAAATACACGCTTCACCCTGTACATCTCAGAAATGTTTATTAACTATTGTGTGTGAGAGTGGTTCTTATGTGGACAGCAAAGAACAAAGAATACAATAGAAGAGAGAAAGCAAGAGATATAAATGGAAGTGTTTTGCAAAAATGATACAATGCACCTTGTGAAAAAAAGTAGAAATGGAGACTTATTGAATAGGCAGAGAAGAGCTTTCAGATTGGAAGGGAGCGGGAAGTGGTAGTATTGTGATATACAGAGGTGGCTGGTGAGAAGCATGTGGATTTATTAACTCATCTGTATGTTCAGAATGAGGAAATTGGCACTTGTGAGTCATCAGTTTTAGCATCTGGAAGAAGATAATAAATTATTTTAGAAAGAGACATCCTAAATTTTTGGAAAAATGACTGTGGAAGACTCTTTTCTGTAGACTTATTTAAAGCAAGTTCTTATGCATTATTCTTGTAGAAAAATGAGATGTCACTATAAATCTGAATTCAGAGGCTGAAGACTAAAAGATATTAATGCACTTTGTTGAGAAACATATTTTAAGTCTGTCTTTAGCCATTTGCTGCCTTTGAAGAATTAGATGTTTTATGTAACTCTGCGTTAGGCCAGATATCATTTAAAATGCAGTTGATGCGATACTATTTAAGAAGAAAAAAATCTAGACATTAGAAAATTCATTATCAATTATTGTAATTATCTTTTTCTGGTCTTTCAAAGGGAATCTCTTGATGGATTGAGGTCAATTTTTGGCTAACATGCCTTGATTCACTTTCAGCCCTCTTTCCTGTAGAATATGGAAACCCTATTTAGAAATTCCAGAGAGGATTCTTCTCTGAGGAAAAGCCACATGAAGTTTGAATTGTTATTTTAAGAGTAATGAGATAGTCTCAAATGGTTTAGAGAAGAGTGAGGTGATATGAATTAAAAATCCGTTTAACATTTTATGTACCAAATAAATAGGCTGCAGAAGTATATGCCTGGAAATTGAGACCCACTCTGGAGACAATGGCAATAGTTGAAGTAGGAATTTCTGGGATGCCAGCTTTAATAGTGATAAAGAATGCAGGATTTGTGAACTATTGTTGAATTAGATCCTATATTCTCCTGCCTACCTATTTTGAGCTGACCACTTTTTAATTACTACATTATATTTCCTCTTTAACCATAATGCTTAGATAACAATCAATTTATGCATGTTAAATTTCTACAATAATTTTAGAATATATTCTATTTAGCTTGCAATATATTTATATCTTTATTACTTCTTTGCAAAGAATTCTCCTTTTTTCAGTAAATGCCTGTGTTAGCTCTGGTTTTAGTTTCAACCCACATCCTTTTCTAGCTGGAAATAATCTTTTCTGGAAAACCTCCTAAAGATCAATACATTCAACAGCCGCTCAAGAGCCCACAGATTCTCAAATCTATGAGTTCTGCTTACTTTTCTTTCTAGTTTTCCTATGCTTATATCTAAGTGCCTCATGAGTGTTTTGCCTTTCAAGTTGGCAATATCTATTTACTGCGACAAATCTCTCTCTTCATACTCTGTGACCTGGGAATCTGAACCCCATGGACTCAATTACTTTGGGCTCCTTAGCTTCCTAGCTTACTGATAAGTTAGGTCCATGCAAACATTGTAAAAGATTGAAGAAGACAGGAGAGAGAGATCAGAGTGTCTATTTCTGCAGACATGTCAGTATGTTTATTCCTACCAGCTGTGAAAGAGTTTGCAAGAAGCTGAGTTCATTAAGTGCATGGGTCCTGAGAGGTAGACTCTCTCCTGGGACTGCATCTCCAGTTGAGTGACGGCAATGTCTCCCTCCCCTTGCTCTGCATGTACAGGAGACAGTAATAACTGCCTTGGCCTCCTAATCCCTAGATGTTTCTCTTTCCTTTGTTTGTCCTACTAATCTTGCCCATAACATTACTAATAATCATGTAATTAAATGTTTTCAATAGCTTCTTAGAGTGCATGTCAGTGAACTTTTTCTGCATATTCAGAAAGTAAATACTTTAGACTGCAAGTCATGAGTTAAAATTGAGTAATTCACAGATTTATATGAAGGCATAAATTTTCATGTTTTTGATGGTATTAAAATTTAATAATTGAGAACTTACAAGAAATAAAACTACTATTGATGTGGTGCTTTGGGGAAGGCAAGGATAGCATATTGCTTAATTGGATTCTATAGTTCAAATTTACTATCATGAAGCAGAATGGAGCGGTTGACATGTAAATTGTTCATTTATAAAAACCACTTTTAGCTTCTGATCCATAAAAAACAGAGAACAGGGCTTATTTGGCCCACGGGCCATAATTTGCTAAAATTAATATAGCCAACAAAGTTAGATAATTTATATAGTTAATAAAGTAATTATAGCTCATTAATTTAAAACTAATTATGGAATTAATAATATATAGCAAAGCTAATTGATCATAAATGAATATTTATATATAATAAATATTAAAATGGTAGTGCACTAGTATAATTAAACCAGTTATGTAATTAAAATCACTAATAATTGATTCATATATGATTCATTTAATTCTAGGACATTTTTCTACCAATTGAAATACCTATGAATAACCTACTAAAGACTGATGATACAGAAGTGTAAATCACACATTTTCTATTCTTGTGCTTATCACCGATTGTGGTATAGTATCAGTGTTTTAACTTAGGTAGAAGTATCAGGCAGTGATTAGAGTCCCAAAGCACTCTAGCAAAAAGTGGAAACTTCCTAGATGAAATGAACCTTACTTATTGTCTAATTTGACTAACAAGTTTATGTTTGCCCTCTAACTATGACTATATTTGATGAATGACTGTATTTTCTTCTGCTGCAGACGTTTGTAAATGTGTAACCTTTAAACATATAATGCTATTGCCTGACATATTATTTTCTGACCTCTTAATTCATATTCTTCCTTTAAAATCCGCATGAAAATTTTATAGCACTTTAAAAACATCCCTATTGTGGCCTCATTTAGATACTTAAAGTACAGCTTTCATTCCGTTGTGTTGTCATTTATTTATTTAAACTTTATTTCTGACAAAGTGATACAAATAATATTTCTCTTTCCTTTGAGTTTGACATAGTTAGTCTTCTTAAATACTAATCATACTAATACAGTTTTGTAACTAAAAACGAATATATTTTGAGCTCTGTCATTTGAATTTAAATGTTAAGATTGTGGTTTCATTAGGAAAATTCTAATTTTGGCTCCATTTCATAGATGAAAGAAAACCTGAGAGGTACAGCTTGGATGGAGAGCTCTATTGAAAGACTTGGTCAACCCCACTTCTGGGCTGGAAGAAGTCCTGGTATGTAAATGCTTTCAGAAGCAGAAACCAACAGTGTTATTACAACATGTAAAATGAAACAAAGAGAAAAACTCAACAGTTACTTTAATAGAGTGGTTGTGTTTTGTAAGGAAATCAAAAGAGTTGTTTTTGGTTTAGTGTATGAGTGTCTGTCAATCTGAAAATGCCTGTGGGTGGACATATGCCAAGTAGGTAACCAAGGAAGAAGTGTTGTCATTTGAGTATCTTATGGTTAAGAGGACAACTTATGTTAGAATTTGCTATATTTTCCAGATACAAGTAGCAATGAGAATTTAAAAAGAGGTTGGATTTTCTCGGGATTTTAATATTTAAAATCTATGTGGTAAAAAGAGAGTGGAAGAGGGCATAAACTTGTTGAAAGTTCTTATTCCAATTGTATAGATGATTATTTTATCAACAATAAAATTATTATTATAAGGATGACAAAATTGAAATTGTAACAGGTTGAGTAGTTAACGGGTGTTCTCTGAGTGGAACCAATAATTGACTTGAATCTGTACTTTTTACTAGATCAAGTTGCCCATGAGTTTGTGCCATTGGCACAGAGGGAGCTTGTGTTAGACACTTTCCAAGGACATCTCTTCTAGTCATGAGAGCTACAACTAGTATAGTTGTTACTAAGTGCTAGGTAATATTCTTAAATGATTGGACATGCTAATTCCTATTTAATCCTAGAAAAACCTTCTGAAGATAATTGTTAGTAGTTTTAATTTTAAAATTTGTTATAAATTTTTATTATATTGCATATTATTATTTTCAAAGTATTTGCTCACATTACCAGATATGGCCATACAAGATTGGTCAAACAATATAAGCACTGACTGTTCCTTTCAATAAACAAATAAAAATTAGTGTAATTATCTTATTATCATATATATGTGTGTGTGTGTATATATATATATATACATATATATATATATGATACAAGGTATATGTCTTAGTCACTCTTCTCTCATTGCTGAGACAAAATACCCAATGCCTCAAATGAAGGAAAAAGGAAAGATTTATTTAGCTCACACTTTGTGGACGTCAGTCTATAATCAATTGACTCCAAGAAAGAGTGTCAGGGCACAGGGACAACACATGAAGGTGACAAAAGACAGGAAAAGCAGCAAAAGCAAAAAGGGGAGAACAAGTCTCTTCCTCCCTTATATTGGAAGCAGGCTACCCCCACGCAGGGGGCATGTAGCACTCACACAATCTCAGTGCCCTCTTCTTGCACAGGTTCAGGGTGCATGCAAAGTAAGGATCCTGGCTCCCTGCTGAATCCAGTAATTGAAATTTTAAGCTTCTCAACTTGACACAATGAACAACATGCTAGTGGTAAGGGCATGTCCTTTTCACCCCAGGATGTAGAACTGTTAAGTTACTTAGTTAAGCTTCTAGATTCCTCAAATCGACACATATATCAACCATATATATATATATATATATATATATATATATATATATATTCTCCTTTCCCCCATCCCAGTTTTTCTTTTCTTCTTGAGCAGTTTCTTCCCTTTCTGAAGCATAAAGACATTGGTACTTTAGCCACATCAGCAGAAGTAGGAGTAAGCAGAGATGGTATTACATCCCGGGATTCCAGCTACAGAGGTTCTGCTTCTAAGTGTAAAGATATGTTACTGGTCAACTCTGTAAACAATCACCAGAGAAGTGTCCTAATTGTTCTCTTTGCACATACACAAATGCAATAGAAAGTACAACTCAGAACAGAAAATCTGCACAACTTGGGAAAGTAGAAATGTGAGAGTGGGAAAGTGTGAAATGCAGAAAGTCACCGAAGAGTAGGACCCAGATTTGATGACAATGGGAAGGGGCCTGAGGTTGTGCAGTGACGACATCAGAGTGACTTTCTGATACGTGATTATAATTATTTTTCCGCAAATATTTTGAAGTTGTTTAATATGTAATTTTCAGTAATTTAGAAATACTTTACATATACAGTGATTGAAAGAGGTCTGATGCTTGTGTGTAACAGGTACTTTTATGAATATAAAAGAGGAATGACCAGTGTAATTTTTCCGGTTAATAATCATGAATACATTATCTAAAATACATTGTTAAATGGCTGAAATGATTTTCATTTTGAGCCATTGTTATAATATTATCATGAAAATATGCCATGTATATGCAAAGATTTAAAAAATTCTCATAAGAACTCGATCGTTTTTTTAAACACAGGTTTTCATCACATTTAGTAATAGTTTACCACATTTGATAATTTACCACAGTGTACCAAGTTTGATTTCTTGTAGTTTTTACAATTGATTTATAAAACATTTAAGTGAAAATGAAGTATAGAAAACAACATACAGAAATTATTTTTTAATTTCACTAGAAAAATCACTAAGAAATGTTCAAAATATATCTTAGAAAGAATTCCATAAGTTTTCCTCCTTGGAGCAGAACTGTCTGTTTATCCTTACTGGTCACATTCCCAAGATTACTTGTGCTTTCACATAAAGGGAAAAACAAACTATGTGTAATTAAAGGTTGAATATACAGAATGAATATCACTAGAATGTATGTTGAGAATAGTAAGTATTGTGGAGTAATAGTTAGGAGTTCACACTAAATTCACATTTTTCCTATATTATAAAATTATGTTCATCAGATGAGAGAAAGCATTTGGCCATTCAGGGACTACACTAATTTAGTCATTGGAGACTAGAATGGAGATATTTTTCTCCGGCAACATTGAATGTGGAAAAAGTTAATAATATTAAATTCAATACTTACAAATTTGTTCCAATATCATGAATTAAACATCTTCTTTTGGATAATGTTTTGAATGTAGATTATAAATATGAGACAGGTATTTCGTTTTATTCTAAGATTTTCTAGTCAGAATAAAAGAAATATGAAAGAGTAAAAGGCAAGCACACTCAAATTTCACTGAAAGTAAGATTTAATATCTTAATTATATTTTGAAGGACAAGCATTAGTTTTCTATTGCTGAATAACAATTTGGCACAAAATTAGCTGCTTCAAATAATATCTGTTTGAATGTAATAATTCTGTAAGTATAAAATATGAGAAAGATTAGCTATTTTCTGTGTGTAAGGTCTCTAAATCTGAAATTAAGATGCGTCCTGGATGGGCTCGAATTTAGAGGTCCTTTGATTGAATTAACTTCCAGGCTTATTCAGGATTTTGGTAGAATTTTTCCCCCAGTGCAGGAATATGTTCATTGTTTCCTTGTTGGTGATCAGTACAGAGCCTCTCTCAGCTCCTAACTGACACTCCCAGTGCGGGTCTACATTCACTGGCTTGTGGATCCCACCATAAATTGAATTTAGAAAATGTAGTTGGAATCTTTATCTTGCTTCTAATCCTCTGACTTTCTCTTCCTTTTAATCAGGGGAAATCCCTCTGCTTTTAGAGGAGCTCAATACTATGAAACCAATCTTTCTTCTTTAAAAGTAGCTGCTATTCCATAAGCATACTAGTGTCAAAGGAGGCTAGCTTACTTTATCCATCACAACACAGGTGTTTAGGATTAGGGTGCAAAATCTGGAAGACTTCATTTTAAAAATGTTCTGCCATCTACAGGGACCATGGAAGAAGTTTCAGATGATATATTAGTTTACCAAAGTGGGAAGACCAACTTTCAGTAGATCCATGTTTTGAAAGCATTTTGGGCCAAGGATAAAATCTCATAGCAATGCCTACATCAGATAATGTATGAGGTATATTTGAAGATGATAAATATTGCCACTTGATATAGAACATATGTTTTGCAGTAAAAAAAAAAGGATCATAACCAGAAATATAAGTAGTCAAGTTTTTGAAGGTTTCTGTGAACATCCAGAAATCATGGACTAATAAGTGTAATTGAAGAATAAACATGTCAGCATTTAAAGATAGTTGTTTTTGCCCGGTGTACTTAAACAAAAACATACATTTCCTTCACTGAACAGCATTAGTTTTTATTTCCCTCAACCTGGATTGAAGTATACTTATCTTTAGATGTTAGCAAATAAAGGCAAAAAGCAACTCACTTTCATTTAAAAAGTAAAAGGAAAACAGACTTACATCTTACGCTTGTGATTTTTCAAGTCATAAATCTCAAGACATTTACTCCATACCAACCACTTCTAATAAAAAAGAGATCATATTACAGTCATATCTAAACATAATTTCATGATGCATAACATTATTTCTTTTATTTTAAATTCACCATATAGTTCATTGTAGATGCAGCATGGCTGTAGTCGGTATATATGCATATATGTAAACTTAAGACAACTGTCAGTCAACAGTAGTGTCATAAAAATTATCGAAAGCCCTAAGAACAAAAGGGAGAGATGACTGCATGCATTAAAACCATCCTTGTCTACCTTTCATTAGCCGAGTGTCTGTGAATCACTGCTGAGCAACGATGTGACATTCAATTTCCTATACTACAGGAGCTGCGAGTGAGGTTGTACTCTGGGAGGTTGGGCCCACTGTCCAGGCAACAGGAGAAAACATCAAGCTAATTAACACCAGCACAGAGGTAACTCTTCATTCTCATTAATGTCAATTTAAGTAGCCTTTGACAAATGAGCAATTAGCTCACTTACAACCTGGATGAATGAAGAGTTACCCCTGCATTATTTCTTTCACTCTACTTTTTCATTGTTAAAAAATAAAACACTCAGTTTTGTAAATCTACACATAAAGACATATGCAAATACTTTAACACTTATCCCAATATTTATTTCACTTGCATGCTTTGCTAAAGTAATTGATAGAACGGAAGCAAAATTCCATTTTATAAAGAAACTCACTGAAAAGGGAAAAAATAGCGACAAGGCTGAATTATACAGTGGTTCTATTTTAATGTAAAAAATAAATAAAAATGTACTCCAAATCTGAAAGTACAGGAACAACAAAAACCCAGGGACATCGTTACTGTACCGCACCTACCATCGGGATAGTAAGTCCCCGCATCTGCATTCTCACCCTGCCTACTTCGTCTCTTTGACGTTCTCTTTTCTGTTCTTTTTCTTAGTATATAAACACATATTTCCACTAACATCCTTGATCAGATCTAAATTTATTCCTCAGAACTAAAGCTACCCAATCTGGTGTGCTCCAGACTGGCAAATACAAATTCAAAATTAACTACAACACCCGGGAAAGATCTGCTCAAATGAAGATCCTTGAAATTTAAACTGTATAAGCCTCTAGGAAATCCTTGCTGTGTACAATCCAGGTGTCTTGTTTTCCTTTTGGATAATTTTTATACTCTTGTGATCATTTCTTGCTGCAATATATTGTCATAACTTCTGACATATTTAATATTAAGACATCACATAACTCCTGATATTTCCATTTCTTGAAAAACTCCTAAATTATATTTTGCTTTTAATGAAAACTTGAAAATCCCAACACCTATGAAGTTATATAAAAAGGGAAGATTTTTTATGCAGTGCTTTTTAATTTATTTATTCATTTTCCCTTCTTAAATGATATTTAGTGTTGTTTTCGAGGCTTAGATAACACTTGAAAATATTCTATTTAAGATAATTCATTATGAATATCACTATTGTAGAAAAACTAATCATTTCACTATTCAAGATAAGGGAGAAATGCATCTAATCCTCTCAGAACAAGACATTTTCATAGGCCATTAAAACTTGTCATTATTTTTTGTGGGAAGATTTTAAGCAAAATTCTATGAAAACAACTAATTTCTTTTACTTAATGCATGCTAGAAACTATAGAAAATTAATCAAATTTTCTGCTTTAGTTGTTTGCACTGACCAATTATTGATTCATTTATTAGCCTTTAGAATTAAAAAATCCTTTAATAACACAAATCATTTAATAGTAAATAACACTATTATTAACAAAGCTTTATGCTGAAAGAAAGATTTACTGTGAAATATAAGCACATAAATTCTATAATAGCTGTAGTTTCTAAGTCTCGAAACAAATAATTGAACTTGAGTACAGTTGTAACAGGAAGAATTTCCAGTCATAATCTGAGTATTTGATGCAATTTTGTCTTTACCCCACTTACACTGATATTTTAATAATAGCCATTGAACCTGAGTATTTGAAAGATTTTGTCTTTTCTCAAAGGGTAGTTTATAGCATTCAATTTGTGCAATGATAGATTTGTCAAAAAAATTTATTTTATTTATTTATTGCATAAATAAATTTTATTATTTACTATTTTATTATTTATTACATAAATTGTATTTTTCAATTCAAACAAATTAACATGCAAACACATGAAATTAACAGTATGCATTTCAGTATGCAAATTGATCATAAAATTATTTTTGACTAATTGCAGCTGATCTTATTTTTGAAGTTTGTTTTTATTAATAACTCTACCACAGACTCATACTCAATTTTATCATGGTTGAACATCTTCTCTATTTTTTCTCTCTTTTTACATCTTCTCACATTTTCATTTTATGTGTTTCAAGTTCCCTCTTTTGAAACTTGATTTCAGCTTGTTAATAATTGTATGCAATCTATTGTATCACTAGTGCAATATCAGAAGGTATAGGAGCTGCAGACTGGTGCACAACTTACATATTTTGAAATATAAACTGGCGATTAAAAAGGACTTGATTTTACTGTAAGAGCAAATTAAATTGAAATTTTATAAAAGTAAAGCTGTGAGGTTTCTTTTTTTCTTGATATTAAACTTTTCTAGCAGTGTATGTTCTTTTGTACTGAAAAAGCATACTGGGAGATTTCTTTCTTTCTTTTTTTGTTTGAAAACTTTAGCAAAAAATAAACACGTGGTAAATATGAGAGATTTGCTTGGAGCATGAAAAGAACAATGCATCATCTGTGCAGATCATTTGGTCAGGCTCACTTTCTATCAACTCTGGGAAAACCGATCTTCTGGCTTCATCTCTTTGCCTCAAGATTGCAGGTGATATATTCTACTCCTATATGAGAAGTGCAGCAGAAAGCTGGGACTTGATCCACTCTGTTTCATGTGCCTTAATCACAAATAATTGCCCAATTGCCAATTTTCAACGAACTTCTCACTACTGTCTTAGTCTTCCATTTCTAACTCCCCAAAGCAACAAGTGTAGAGAACAGAAAAAGAAACCACAACAGCAGCACTGGAAATCTGAAGTTACCCTCTTTGCCAAAATCTAGGGGGCTTTTTCACTATTCTCAAGAATTTTGTAGATGTTTACAGAATCATAATGGGTGATGGAAATTTTTTTTTTAGAACTGTGCCAAATTTCTGGAAGGAATAACAATACAAAAGGTAAATCTCCCTCTCTCCATTTCACTGTCTAATTTTTCTTAGAGACTTCAAGTGTCTCTTAAGACTCCCTGAATATGGTTTCTTTTTTCTTCCTTCCTTTCTTTCTTTCTTTTCTTTCTTTCTTTCTTTCTTTCTTTCTTTCTTTCTTTCTTTCTTTCTTTCTTTCTTTCTTTCTTTCTTTCTTTCTTTCTTTCTTCTTTCTCTCTCTCTTTCTTTCTTTCTTTCTTTCTTTCTTTCTTCTTTCTCTCTTTGTTTCTTGTTACCAGGAATTGAACTCAAGATCTTGTGCTTGTCAGGCAGGCACCATGCTGCTGAACTATACCTCCTGCAAAATAAGGGTTTTTTTCTGCCATTCAAATCATCACTTTTTGAGTGTCACTAGAGACTCTAATTCAGAAAATAACACAGCCAAACATAGATGTCCACTGGTGTTGGTGTTTTATGTTTCAATATATAAAGTCTCAATAATTAAAATTGTAGCTCACGTCGGAGATAGGTAATATCTCAAAGATAAATTTTACAGGTGCATCATCTAGGTAGTGCGTTGTTGAATCAACCATTATGCATCTGCATAGGAGCATCCATGCACAGCCAGGAGGAGAATAAATGAAACTAAAAACAGGTAGTTTAAATTGGGCACAGTGGCACACACCTGTAATTCCACTGACTCAGACTGAGGCTTAGTTTTCCTCCAACTCAGGAAAGTGGGACAGAATAGCAAAGCATACTGCGATCGTGTTTCAGAAAAGGAAAATAATTGATTATAATGAGAATGGCCGCCAAGCGTGGTGGCACAGGCCTGTAATTCCAGCACTTGGGAGGCTGAGACAAGAGGATTCCTGAGAGTTTGAGACCAGACCTGGGGTACAAAGTGAATTCAAGGCCAGCCTCGACTACATAGGGAAACCGTGTCTCAAAAAGACAAAAAAAAATGGCAATAAAATAACAAATTAACATTTACCAAAGTGAATGAGTAAATAAATGTAAGATCTCAGATTACACAGGGATAAACTTGCCCAATTTGGGTGTAAATCTGCCTTTCCCAAGGAGAATGAATTTGACTTGGGCTCAGCGATCCCTGAGTCATAGTTTTCCTGCATTCACATCTCAATCTTGATTATTTTGCCATTAGTTTGTGACTAGGTTTAAGGGTGTAAGTGCTATGCTCATCCTAGGGCAGGTAGCCTGCATACAATATAAGGGACAGAAAGAGTCTTGTCTTTTTTCCCTCATGGGTGCCAGGAAATGTTCTCCACTGTGACAGCCCTCTGCCAAGACACCCTGCCTTGAAGCCAGCATAGTAAGACTGAAACCTGTACACATTGAGCCAAATAAACCTTTCCTATCTTAACCTTGGGCATCGGGTATTTTGTCTCAGTAACAAGAAAAGTAAGTAAGACATTGAGCTTCTTTGCTTCTAATGCCTTTGAAATGAACAAGGAATAACAGTAGAAACAAGAAGCTTTATGCTAGAGAACAGGAATGTATATAACTTTTACTACAACATAAAAGATCTTCTTCCAGAAGCAGAGGGAGAATGCCAGCAGAGGCTTGACCTCGCCAAGGAGAAAGAAGAGCAGAAAGCATGTGGTATAGGCAATACTTCGGTAACTGCACCAAAGATGTATTGTGGAAGAAAGGCTGTTGTGTTCAAAAACTGCCGCAAAGATTGGAAAATTATTGAAAATATAAGATAAAATGCCCAAACTACATTATTGAAGGAGCTCTTATTGTTCAAAAAGAATGTTTGGAAATAAAAGTCATACTGAAGGATCAGAAAAGAAAAACATTATGGAAACATTGCTCAGAATACTGAGACAGGTTTCAGTAAAGCAGACACATTAAATAAGAACAAAAAATGTAAGTGATAAGACAAAAACAAAGAAAAAGCAAACACGTTAGAAGGTCTGAAATGTACGTAATTTGTGAAATTTTTCTGGAAAATATAATTAAATATTTGCTGATAATAAACTAATATTGTAAAACCTTGGCTAGCAAGTGACTTATTCTGTAAGCAATCCATTAGGACTAATAAACTTCTCTAATGAAGTTTAAATAATAAACAGCCAATGTTTAAAAAATAAGCAAGCAATGTCTTGCAATACAAGTAATACATGAAGCCTAATGTCACCTGATCTCAACTGAGCCAATGGTTCCTGTCTTCCGGTCTCTGTGTCTGTCTCTGTCTGTCTGTCTGTCTCTCTCTCCCTGCAAGATTATGGAAGAGATCAGGAAGCAATCTCATCTTCAGAACTGGAAGAGAATAAAGTGGTGGAATCCCTCAAATAATGGAGAGATGTGTGAAACATGGGAAACAGTGCAAAACTTTGTAGAAAATCACCACCTGAATAAGACTGTAGCATTGTGAGAGATAAATCTTTTTTCATGACAATGAAATGACACATTCCTATAAAATCCTCAAAAGGATGCCAAAGCAAGCACCACTGGCTAGGGTCCTTGTTAAAGGTGCACAGAAAGAAAGACTCTTTTGAGCCAATAGATGGCAGTGATTCTGTTAGTGACAGTTACGCGCCTTATATAGTGTCCCTGCTCTCCCATCTGCTTCCCTGGCACCACCCATGCCATCCATTCAAAGGTAAATGCAGCTTACTTTCTTCTTCTTTCTTTAATTTTAAAGACAAAAGAACAAAAACAAAATAACAAAAACAAAGACACAAACAAAACACAAAAACCATGAAAATGATACAGAATTTCAAAATAAGATGGTAGGAAATCAACAGTGGTTGTTGTTTTATCTATTGTTCTTTTCAAAGTAGTTGCTCAGATTACCAGATATTAAGTATTTTTCTTTATATTTTGTATTTTGTTTACTATTTTCTATTATGTAACAGTATGGTAACCATTTTTGTGTGAATATTTTTGGATTGTGGAATTAATCATGTGAGTTTCCATTATTTCTTATGGGCAGGTTTGCTTTGATATACAACTGCTTTGGATTACAAGCATGTTTTGAGAACTAATTATGTGCCCAAACTAAGATTTTACTGACTTCTCTCCTGTCCTCCCTCCCTGCTTTTTCCCCTAGCCACTCTTCCTTTCAGTGAAATTTTTATGTGGCCATGTTATCAAGACAATGGTGGCTTCATGCACTCAGTTTGATAATGTTCCCTTCTTTTCAATTTGTGGAAAAGTTTGAGAAAGATTAGCATTAACATTCTTTAAATATTGAGTGGATTACTCCAGTAGAGCTATTTAGCTCTAGACTTCTTTGGAAAGAGTGGATTTATGATTAATGAATTAAATTCCATTCATATTATTAGTTTATGGAAATTTGCTGTTTCTTCTTAATTCAATTTTGGCATAGTTCCTACTTTTAGGAATTTATCCATAATTTCAAGGTAATCCAATTTTTTCTCATTAATAAAAGAAAACATAGCTTTGTCTTTTCTCTCCTACTCAACTCAAAACACATCTGTGACCAGATATATGGATATTTTTATTACTAAACATATATGACCTAAACCATTTCTTGTAAAATAATCATTAAAGAAGTAGATTGAGAGGGACAGTTAAACTTGGGGGCTATAATGGATTAGTAAAAGGATTATTTTCAATAAATCATCATCTATACTATAAACATAAAAAGGAAGTGTTTGTTCTTTTCTTGCAACATACACAAGTATGTTTCACACACAGCCAATGGAAAATTAATTCGACATGGATTGTGTATCTAAATATCAAAGTAAAAAATAGTAAAGGCTCTCAGAATGAAAATTTCATGAACTTGAGGAAGGAACAAATATAAAACATCAGGCACAGAAAAGTGTGAATAAATCAGATTACATTAAAATTAAGAAATTTTTATTTAAACAAAGGGATCTGTAAACCCCAACCACTGGCTAGTACACATCTGTGACCGTTTAGGCTATAAGATGCACAGCAGGAGGTGAGAAGCAGGCCAGTGAGCAAGTTTCAATTCTATGTGCAGCCACACCTCATCTTTCTATTATCAGCTGAGTTCTAGTCCCTGTCAGAGGAGCAGGGGCATCATATGCTCACGGGAGTGCAAACGCTGCTATGAACTGTGCATGTGATGGTTCTAGGTTGTGTAATCCATGTGAGAATTCAATGCAGTAATAATAGGAATAAAATATACAGGGTCATATGTGAGTAATAAAGTGCACAATAAATGTAATGCACTTCATTCACCCCTAAATCAAAACAATCACCGCCACGACCACCCCATATGTACAAAAACTGTCTTCCATGATACTAGTTTGGAGACCTCTGATTTAAACAGTGATGTCATTAATAGAATTTTAGAAAATGTTACATGGATATTTACAAACACATGCAAAATATTTATCATACATGTGGACATATATGTGCACATTGATTATGGAGAAGCCCATGAAATGGGCTTTTCCATGTGCTAAAACTCTAAAAATTAGTGCAATTTAAATGAGCACATTTTACTTCAAGTAAATTATGTTACAATATATTCAGTGTATGGGGAAAAAAAGAAATGGAACATCATTACACCCTCTCCAGAATATGAGCATAAAAATACTGTGAGTACTAAGTATTGGCAAGAATGTGAATAATTTTGTCTCCTGTAAAGTACTGAACAAGTAGAAAATTTGGACAACTACTTCAGAAAACAGCAGTACCTACCAAAACTGATCTCAAATATAACCTATAACCAAGACATTCCACTCCTATTTTTAGCACAATATAAATTTATGTTTATGTTCAGCAAAAGAAATGTGAAAATCTTTAAAGAAGTTTTATTACTTTATCAAAATTTGCAAACAAATGAGTATGCTATGTATTGTCTTAGTTACTTTTCTCATTTTTGAGACAAATCTGACACTTCAAATTAAAGGAGGAAAAGGTTACCCAGTTCAGTTTCTAGAGATTTTCACCCACAACAGGCTGGCTACAAGGCAGGGTGGCATGGCAGACAGGCATTACAACAGAGAAACAAGTTCATGGTGGGCAAAGGCAGCAAAGCAAGCAAGGGCTGACTACAACTCATTGTCTCCTTATATCTGATCCAGACTGCTTAGAGCAGGTAGCACTCACACTCTTAATCCTAGTGCCCTTGATCCTAGCTTTGCACCTTGAATTGATTTCAGCATCTTGCACTTTGGATCCAGCCACCTCTAAAAAAGCCCCACTTATGACTGCATGAGGCTTTGAGGGGACATCTAAACAAAAGTCGTAAAATATATCAAAAATAGACTGGCAAAAGTTGTGGCATTTTCAGAGGACAGAATACTACAGAATAATGAAACTGAACCAAATATTGCTGCATCCTACAACATGAAAGAAACCAACAGACATGACATTGAGCAAATGAGGGTGAACACAGAAGAGTACACAATATGTACTTCCACTCATATGCAATTAATAAATAATCAGAGCCAATCTGTGTTGTTAGAAATCATGATAGGGATGGTCTCTGGGGGTCAGTAAGTGAAAGGTAGTGTATTGTGAGCTTCATTTATGGCATTCTTCAACTTGTTTAATTTCTTAGACAGTGTACTCTCCATAGAGACATCTTCATTAAATTGTGCATCCATGATTTGTGTACTTTCAGGGATATATATTTTGTTTAAAAGTAACTTACTTGGAACAATTACACATATATCAGTATATAAAAACTATATATCTATCACCAAAAGAAATTTTAAAATGTGGAAGCATGGATAACTTAGTTTGAACTCTCCCAAATACTAACTAGACAAAATAGATAGATGGAAGAATTAATTTAGGGACTGCTATAATAGTCTATGATATTTGTGGTCTAAGATCAAGAGAGAAGTATGTGTACTGTAGTCTATAAAGGGAGAAGAGATTTATTTAATTTTTAGCTTGAAATCATGATTTCTTCTATGGCACTTGAGATTTTTAAGCATATGGTGGGTGATGTACTTGAAAAGGTCTCCTTTTCCTTCATAGCTTGCAGGATTTAATTGTAGTCCCTCTAACTACATTATTATTATGTGCCTAACTTTACTCCCTCATAATATTTTGTCATGGATCATCTAGAAATAAAATTCAGGCATACTCTAAAAATGGACTTTTTCTTTACTAATTGGAGGAATCATTCGCTACTATAAATCCAAGTGAAAAACTCTCAACTCAAAGCTGTGTAACAGAAAATCTCAGAGCAAAATTTATATCACCCATACCCTGATCCATTTCTTTACTTCTTAAATTATGATGTTATTTAATCTGTCTTTGACAATAGATGAATCTCAATAATTATAAAAATCTGTACTGCTATTTCCATGTTTTCCCTCAAGGTCTTTAACCTGTGAAATATTCCCTTGACACGTGAGGCCTAATGCACCAAATAAATTAAATGGAAAATAGGTCATCTAGATATTCAACACAATATTGTAATGACAAGCAGAAACACTGAAACACCTGGATTTGGAGGCAGATTTATTTATGTCGATGGGCACTGACCAGGATAATTCCCAGAGTTTCAGCTCCTGACCTCTAGTGGTCTAGGGCTTACATAGGATAAGCAAGCAGGAAGCACAGCAATAGAAAGGCTTGTCAACTGGAGATCGGTTCTTAACAATATGCATCATAGTGACCAGCTATGCGTCAGTGACCAGGTCTTCCTAAGAGACAAAAGCAATCTGAACTGGAACAGGCACTACCACCTGGGCAACTGAAATATACTCCCTTGGAGGAGGCATTTTCTGCTATAATATTTCAGTATAGATTCTCTACCTCTGGTCATGGAATTACTCCTATTAGGATCAGGCATTAGCCCGTTTGTCATTGCGGTAATGAAATATCCAATGCAGTTTACTTTTGAGAAAGATTGTTTAGGTCCGAGTTTTGGACATTCAGAGACATAGCACTGGCATCAGCTCAGCTCACCTGAGTATTTCAAGGGAGATCACAATGGGAAGACTGCATTACAAACAAAAGAATGCAAGAAGCATTTGGTCCCATAAATGCTTCCCAAATACACACACACACACTCATGAAAGACCTGGTCACACAAAGATCCACCTCTAAACACAATAAACACCAAGCATCCATGGATCTTTTCTTGGGGAGGGGGGTTCGAGGTTACAGAAAAACCATCCAGTCCACAGCAAATAGTTAGGTTTTGGCTACCAAATATGGTCTCAAAGTTGCTGGGAGCAATTTTTCCAATGTTTAGAATGAAACTGTGAACATAGTGAAGCTTTGTACTTAATATGAATAATTACTTTGTTGTTTTAGTGTTGCTTAAACTATTACAAAAAGAATTTCATAGAGGGAGTGTCTTAATTAGTCTAAAATGTACATATAAGTAAAATCTCAAGACTTCTTCCATTAGTTTGTTTGAAGAGCTAATCTGCTTGAAGAAGCAGTAATTAAAAAGCTTTCATTTTAAGTGTATATTAAATAAATCAAATAAGATGATGTTGTAAACATTCATTATAGATTTATTTTGATATTTGTTCTGCATAAATTACATATGTATGCATAATCTCATCTTTAAAGATCTAATAGGATTTTATAATCAGAGCACATAACTATGTACTATGCACATGATGTTCAGATAACAAAATGACTATTTCATTGCCTGATTTATAAATAAAAAAGAACACATTAATGAAACAATTCTTTAATTCATTGCTGAAGAACATCTTATAGCTTCACTACATTTAATATTTATGCCATTTTTTACACTGCTATTAATTTCATAATTTACTATTAACAAGGCCATATTTAAAATATTCCATATTTCATGAGGGACAAGCATTATTTTGTTTTTCACAGTTATACTCGTCTATATTCAAATTGCCAGGTCTAGCTTTGGATTTAAAAATTCAAATCCAGAATATACTTAGACATTCAATATTACTATGTGGTTTAATTTCAAATAAAAATATGATCTAATTTAAATAATATTTCATGTGCTTTATAAGTTTCTGGTTAATGAAGTAAGTTAGGAATGTCTACTGAGGTTATGCATTGTAAAGATAATGCTTCACAGTGGCCAAGACTTTAGATTCTGCCTCTTTACGTATAGGAATAATATCATTGTGGTATTTATTTAATTTTTTATTAAGAACCTCAAAGGCTAAACAAAACCAAAAATGTACAATAGGTATTATGAAAAGGAAAGAAATTGCTCAAACAAAGGAACAACTGAGATGAGGGCAAGGAGAAAAAGAAAGAAGGAAGGGAAAAAAAATATATTAATTTATTTATATAGAAGGATATCTGGGGTAATTATACTGCTGATGTCTAATGGTTTATTGAAAGGAACATTTAATGCTTATTTTCTTGACCAATTTTACATGCTTATATCTTGTAACCTGAACAACTAATTTGAAGACAACAGTATGCAATATAGCAACCATTGCTGAATTTCTACCATCGTGTTTAGTGAACTTCTGTATCATTTCTAACGTTTTTTATTCTTTTTTATTCTTTTTAATTGTTTCAGAACTTTTTTTTTTTTGTACTGTGAATCAAATTCACGACCACGTATGCGTGAATTTGCCAGATAGGCGCTTGTGCCACTGAGCTACATCCTTGACCCCCTGCAATCTTACATTTCTATATCTGGTAAGATTGTGGCATTTAGACATAAAGTATTAATAGTATAAGCGTCAGAGAGAAAAATTTGATTTAAAATAAATAAAGTTATAATGAGATGATATCATGTTATTTAAAAAGACGTAGGCCTTAAGCCTAGTTTTTTGTAATAAACAATATCTGATTATTATATTGCTTAAGCCAGTACCAGTAAGAAGATTCTATACTTGCTGCTTGAGACATCTTAATGGATGTATTCTTGCTAGTAATCTCTAGAAAGGTAACCTATTTTTTGCCTTAGAATTATATATTTAAAGATACTTATAAAAATCTACATAAATTAGAAATTATTATTGTTCATGGGATTATTTTTACAAATAATATTGACACTAATGAATGTCCTGACATTCCTCTGATCTCAGTAGTCAGTATCAGTCATATTATCTTCATGATAACTAAGATCCATCATACCTGTGATGAGAGTAGAAACTTCTTCCTTTCCCCCAGGCTCTACCAGCATGAAGAGCAAACAGTAAATGGTATATTGCTTTCTGTTTAAGTTTGGTGTACTTCTTACCATGTTTTTTCAGAGAAATATTACTATGTCCTTGGTAACTAGGATCATGAGTTCATTAGAATCAGTTGTGGGGAAGGCAGGCTCACATCTTAAGTAAAAACACAAAAGGATGAAGATCAAGGCCTTTTCTCTTTCCACTCCTGAGTTAAGGAAACAAGGGTTACCCTACCACCATATAAGTAGTTCAGAAATGTACATCATCTAGCAAACACCTCTCCAGTTCCACAGAGAATCCACTGCAGTCAATATGCTCGGTCATCCAAAGAAAGAAAGAAATTATTGAACACACCAAATTCTATCACGAAAAGGGAGAGACACATGACTTTTAGACACACTTGTCTTTTAGAAATGCTGCATATGAAAAATTTAAATAATACTTCAACTGGTTGATTTAGTGGTTTGGAAGGCTCCAGACTTGAGTGCCATATGGTAAAAACAGAGAGCTCTAACAATCTCATTCTCTAATACAAGTCACCAGTTTCTTGGGCTGTATCACTCAAACTGTGGTGTTAGAGGACCCCATGGTAGAGAAAATGCTCTGCTGAGTTTGTGTCAAGTTGTTTATATCAGTCATATCCAAGCATTTTTGGCACCAGGGGCTGGTTTCATGATAGACCACTTTTCCACAAATCAGGTGGGTGCAGCGGTTTCAGGATGATTCAGAATCTCAGGCGTTGCTCATCTGACAGGAGGCCAAGTGCAGGTGCTAATGTAAGTGATGCGGAGGGCCTATAAATACAGATGCAGCTTCACACAGTAGCCCATCACCCATCTCCCACAGAGGGGCCAGTTTTCTAACCTGCAGATGACCAGGAATGGTACATATCCCAGGAGGCTGGAGCCCTGCTGTGTACCAGTGATGTCCGCTTTACCTCCAGTGGTTAAAGATAGCCCACAGGTATCTGTTATTGAAGAACTCTGTCTTTAAACTGACACTATCTCAAAAATTTCCCTTAAAAAACAATATAAGCAAGTTTTTCTAGAGTCAACTCTCACAGTTTAAAAGAAGCCACGATTCAGCATTTCACAGACACTGGTGATCCACGCTCTTTATTGCTTCACTGAAGGGAGTGTCCTCAGCAAGCTCTCCTAAATCACTGTGTGTTGAGTTTCTAGTCTTATGCAATGTATCTGTTTTACCGTCCCTATATCTCTGAATCTACCCCCCAGTACTTCCTCATGGAAGATTCACAATATTTCCCTTTTATGCATTAGGTCATTGTTTGTACTAGATACCTCTACCAGGATGGTAAGTGGAAAGGGGCCCGCTGTCAGTAGTCCATCCTTGTTGGTCATCACACTAAAAACCCTTTTCCACATGTGTCAGTTTAGTATCTTCCCATCCTAACTCACCTATCATTCTAGCTCCTTTGTCTCCTGGATTGAGGGAAAATACTTTTGAAATTATGCTATGCTGAAATTTGTTCCTAGTTATTTGGCTAGAAGTATTAGGAGCGATGACTTCAGATCTTGAATACAGTAAACATCATCTTGCAAAATTTATGTGAAGTCATTGCATAGTCTTGGCCTAGGAGAGACTATTCTCATGTACAGAGAGGGTACTCCATTTCATAAGTTCAAAAATTCCCAGGAAAACTGCACTCAAAGTTCTCAAGCACATTATATCTGTGTCTTCTTTCCAGACATCAATCTGCTGCACCCATATCATTGCTTTGAATTTTTCATAAGCGAATTGACAGCCCAGCTTATCCAGACTTATTTGAAGAATTTCTGCCTTTAAATCAGTACTGAAGCATGAATTTATCTTTAGATACAGGAGAACAGGTATCTTTGTAATGTGGTAGAATCTCTGTGACTTACACACTGTTATTGTGTTAACAGCTCACTGGCCTGAACTTGTTGTTTTCTTTTACCAGGGCTTCAATGATTTAATAACAAGTAAAAACAAAGCAAAATAAAACAAAAAAAAAAAACTTCTCAGTTCTAAAAATTAGCACTGGACTGAAGATATAGCTTAGTGGTTGAATGCTTGTGGAGCATGTGTCAGGCCCTACTGCGATCCCCAGTACTGCCAGAGCAAAACCGAAAATCCAAACCTAAACAAAAGAAAACAAAAAAATTGTCCCATATATTTCAATTAGTAGACATACTACATATCCTATGAATCCATTTCAGCATGGGCTGCAGAGAGGAAATTGTGATCCTAGCAAGGATGATAACCAGCCACTCCACTTACTACAGAAAATGTCATCCTTATTAGTCTCTGGATAATAAGTGATTCATTTTCCAAATCTAAGTGGTGATAGGGCTTTCAAATTTACAACTTTGCCAGCTATCCTAATTTGTGTTTTTCTGGAAGCAGATCCTTGGGAAAGGATTCAATCCAAATACTTTTAAAGGGAGATCATTCTAAAAGAGACTGGCTATAGGAAAAAGAAGACGACAGTAGAGTAAAAGCGGGAATTACCGGATGTCTCAGTCAGTTGTCCTCGTGTGCACCATAAGCCTAGCTCACTGAAGAACTCAGAGCCAGTGCTGAGCACAGACTCAGACTGACAGCAGCTGATCACGAAGGGAAGGAGGACAGCTCCTATCCATCACAGACTGAGGTCCATTCTCCAGTAGTAATTTTTTTCTCAACCTTTATTTTACCATCTTTATAGGCAAAGAAATCTCCCCTTTAGGGAGAGTGACAGAGATGCACATAGCTTAACACATGGTCAGAATGAAATGAAATAGTAAGGGTCAAAGGAGAAGAAGGAGGGTACGCTTATATTCTCACTGACAATTCTTACATGTTCCATGACTCTTTTGCCCCCTTATTCTTTGACTTTGAACATAATATTTCCTATTGAACTTTTCATGCTGTCTGTCCCCTATTATGAACTTTTAGTAATCTTCTCTTTTATTTCCTAATTTTTTCAATTCATGTTTCATATCACTTTCTAGACAAAACTTGTTTGCACGAGTTCCTGTATTTGCTTTGCAGTTACATTATAATTACGAATGTGTAATTAACTTCAAATCTTGATGAACTGTTGTGACACTATCTTCCTATATTTCAGAATGAATCATATTATTGTATTATGCTTTTGGTTTTCCCACGGGAAGAATTTGATACTGAATTAAAATATTTTTCTCTGTAGTACTTTTGTTTGTATGGTACTAATTTATTTAGATTATTAATACTTTAAGACATGAGATATTTTAGAGAACTACTAGCAGAAGGATTCTATAATTTCCCTGGATTTCTCTGATATGAAATTTTATTACTTCATGCTTCATGAGCCTGATCTTTACAAATAAGAGTTTTTTATATTGTAAATTAAATATATATATACATATATAATATGGTATTTTATTCACTTATACTTAGGAATATATACATATTGTGAGATTTTGCCACTTTCAAGCTTATTATCATATCCATGGCTTGATATCATTATCTTTGTGTTTGTGTGTTAGGAGCATATTTAAAAGCCTTTCCCTTAACAATTTTTAAGGTAGTAAACAATAAAATATTACTAACCAGAGTCACTATTCTTTATATTAGATCTTCAGAACTCGTGTTTTCTTAACTACTGGTACCCTCTTTTTACTAATATCTCTCACCTTCACTGTAGCCTCTAAACTACTACTGTTAGTTCTACAAGGTTTTTTTTGTTACATTTAGCATATAAATAACATCATGTACCCTTTGATAGTTTGTTCCTCTCTTATTTGGTTTAGTACACTTACCTCCACATTCACCTAGATTTTTTACAAATGCTAAAATATTTTCTTTCAGTGACAAATTTACATATATGTCAGTCCACACAATGATAGGCATAGTTTGATTCTATATAGTGAATGAAATCATAATGACAGAGAAATGCAGATATGTCTTTGAGATTCTAATTTCATTTCCTTTCATTGCTGGATTCATGGGGTAATTCTATGCTTAAGTTTAAGGTTAAAATGTTTAAGTCAATCAAATCATAATGTACTATTTCCATTTTTACTTTCTGAGCAAATTTTGTAGTGATTTCTGCAGTGGGAGAACAAATGTATGTTTCTACTGGCACTGTATCAAAGTTCTTTTATCTATATTCCTGTCTGTGCTTAGTGTACTTTAACTTATGGATTTTTTCTTATATTGTGTGAGAGGTTCCCTTATATACAAGTTGATTTTCTCTTGATGCATTCTTCTTTGTCTTTGGCTCTTGAGAGTATGGTGAAAATGTGCCACTATGAAGATCGAATTCTGTTAAATCTCTGGGATTCTTTGGCCTTCATGCATCTGATGTCCATTCCTCTCTCCAGAGTTGAGAGCATTTCCACCATTATTTCACTATCTTTTCTGTCCTTTCTCTCTCTCTAGTCTTTTGTGACATTCATTTTGTATACACTGTTTGACTTCAGGTAACTCCATATGTTCAACACAACTGATTGTTTCTTCTTCATTCTTTTTTCTTCTTGTTCTCCTACTTCCAAATGACTAGCCTTTAAGTTGACTGATTCTTTTCTTGTTTGAGTGTACTACTGATTTCTATTGAATTTTTTCATTTTAATTATTGTGAACTTCACCTCCAGGATTTTTGTTTGGTTCTTTTCACATTTTCTAGGTCTTTGATGAACTTTAGATCTTGTTCATGTCATGTTACCCTGATATTACTTAGTCCTTTATATGCATTGTTCTGAGCTTCTTCGTAATGACCATTTTGAATTCTTTGTCAAACAATGTATGGACTTCCATTTCATTATGGTCAGTAACTGGTTCTGCTTTCCCCTTTTATGGTTTCATGGTTTTCTGATCATAAATGGTTCTTTTCACCTTGCTTGGGTATCTGTGCTTTTCTAGAAGTAGCTACGACTTCCAGGTTTTAGAATTTGGCATCATAAGAGAGTCCTTCACCAACAGCCCAGGTAGCTTGTTGCTGGTGACCTTGAGCAAGCTGGTCCAGTGACTTAGTTATAGATGAGTGTTCTGGGGCTTCTGTGTGCAGGGGTCTACCAGGTCTGGGTCCATGGAGACAGGTCTAGAACATGTGCCCACTGGGTGGTGGTTGTATAAATAAATTTTGAATCCTGGGTCTATAAAATCTGGCCTCAATCCTGGGATCTTATCTTCTGACCAGGTTGTGGGATATGCCCTGGAAATCTATGGAGGCTGACTTAACACTGGTGTGGAGCCAGGGTCGATTGAGATCAGCCTGTATCCTGAGAGGAACAAGCCTGACACTGTACTGGACCTGGAGCCTACAACTGCAAGGTGGGGCCTGCATCTCAAGTCTATATGTGGAGACCTGGACCCTGGAGCTGGTCTGGAGCCTGGAGTTTTGAGGGTCTGCCAGGCAGTGAGGCAGACCTCTGGTCCAGATAGGCCTTACAGTTTCAATTAATATGTTCAGTGAAGGTTTTTTCTATTTGTCTTTTGTTATTTTCTCTTCACCTTGTTTTGCAATAGGGTTATTAGAAGAAGGTCCGTTCAGATTCATAACTGGGAATCCAGCTAGCAAGGGTTTCATTTCTCTACTTCAATACATTTATTTTTCACTTTTCCGAATTAGTGTTCAGTGCTTTCAACATTTTCTTGATACTATTTCTCTTGACTCTTGGTATTTATAAGCTTTTTAAAAATGTTATAAATGACTTTAGGTTGACATTTCTATGTAAAAGTTATACAGAAAGATTTTGTGTGTTTCATGTAGTTTCTTCCTCATGTAACATTTTGCATTTCTAAAGTGAATCCCCATTAGGGATCACAAAAGGATCTTAATAAAACCCATCAGCCCTATTCAGACTTAAGCAGTGTTAGATACTTTTATGTTATGCATTTAGTTCCATGTGATTTTATCAAATGTAGTTTTATAGTGACCAGTGTCACAATCAATACACAGGGGTGTTTCAATATAGGGATTCTTCATTCTCATTTTAGACATAACCACATTCCTTATTCCATAGTCTAATGCCTGGTGGTAACTAATCTGTTCTGTAGTTCTTCTTTTTTCTTTTTTGGCACCAAGAATTGAACTCACAACCTCAAGTGTGCCAGGCAGATACTGTGCCAGTGAGGTATATCTTTGGTCCCTGTTCTCTATTTTTATAATTTGGTCACTTCAAAAATATAACATGAATGAAATCAAGGAGTATGCAAAGTTTAAGATTGGGTTTTATTGTTAAGCATTATGGAATAGAGATTTAACCAACTTTAATGTTTGTTGATAATAAAATGTTTGTTTTTTCATTTTGAGTAGTATTCTATTACGAGGTATTAGTGGTATTTTATTAGCAACACAGTTTGCTAATTATTAATTTCCATCTTTTTGTATTGGGTTATGAAAAGCATTTCAGGGTAGTTAATTTCCTTCTATAATAATATTCAACTATTGGAGTGGAAATTCTTTATTTCATCTTTTTGGGTTTTTTTGTTTTGTTTTACTTTGCTTTGTTTTGTTTCTCCTAAGAATAGAACTTATTACCTCACACTTGCCAGGGAGGCGCTGTGCCGCTGAGCTATATTCCCACCTCTTTTATTTCACCTTTTAAACTCTATTTCAAAGAGATTACTTGTCTGTGAAGTTTTCAGGCTTTGGCAATAAGATTAATTTTTCAATTGTTCCATGCCATGGGATACATGTAAACTTCAGGCTTTGGAAGTATACTTACATGGTAGTTTTGATAGATATTTTTCACGTTCAATTTTCATACTTTTTTAAAAGTTTTTTAAACTATGTTGATACATAACTTTATGCAAATATTTTGTAAATCTCAGATTCAGATCTTTTTGGAAGATTCTTTCATCTCAGAATTATCTAGGCAGAAGGAAAATTCATTTTATTTTCCTAATTAAGTAAGCAGATAAATTTTATACTAAATTTCCTAGAGATAAGGAGCATATTTTCTCAAATGTGATTGTGATAGGTGCTGGAGATCCAGCTTTCACCTATTTCAATATGATATTGAAGATCAGAGTAAATAAATTCAAAAGAGGCAAGCTGAATACCCTTAGAATTATTTTTATTGAAGTGACATGTCTGGCATATAAATGTATATGCAGCTCTCTTACAGCTCTAAGTGATAGGTAGGTAAAGTAGTACATTAAGTTGGAAGTATGGACATATGAAAGCTAAAACAGTGAGCCTTGACTAGCTTAGGGAGGGAGACATAGATTTTTGCCTCTATCTCCTGTATTTATCCTAATGTTTACTTTTCAAAGCCTACACAGATATAATTTGAAGTAATTGCTAATTGTCTTCAAATCATAGGTTGAAAAAAGAGCTGCCTTTCTAAACTATTTACTTTATAGCATATGTTCATTTTCCTATTGGATTATTCTACTAGAGAGCACCACTTGAGAAAAATAGAAATGCAGCATGTTTTTTAAAATTGAGATTGAGACCATATTATAAGCAAATCTTATCTGAAGGAGCTGAGGCTTCATTCTGTAGGCAATGGGGCATCATTGATTATTTTTTTGAGTCAGGAATCATTGTGATCTAATTGTTCTTCTGGAAAAAGTCATAGGCAAAATGGCAGAATTGATTGGAGCAAAATAACTAGAAGCTAAAAAGCCTATTATCAGTCATAGCCTATGTTCTTAAGTACAAAAATACAGCTATCACATGAGAAGCAATGAAATATAAACGAAAAATACAAATTAAAATTATATCAAGTATATTTGAACTCACTGATTCATACAAAACATATTATGTTTGATAATTCACGAACATTTGGTTTAATGTATTATTGTATAGTTAATCCTTTTTATATCCCCTCTAATCTCAATTACTTATCCTTCTATGAATTAATTTAAATGATAATAATTTCATATACTATTTTGAAAGACAGATATCTTGAATAATCTGTTAGCATAAGTATAGGGCCCTAAAAGTAATTCTTTTAAAAGTAAAATCCCATTTTCTTTCATTTGTATAAATGTTACAGTGTGTATAGAAAGCTATTTTTCCTTTTCATCTGAAATTCTCAACAATCATTCCTGAAAACAACCATGTAATGAAATTGTTATGAACTTGAATAAGTGTAGGAACAATTTTTGACTGAATAAATAAGAGAGAGAAGTGATCAAGGATTCCTATATATGAAAAAGCTCTTTTTCCATTTTGACATTTTGTGAAATCTGACAAAGTGATGTGGAGAAATTCTGCAGTGAGGCATCTGTGTAGAAAATATAAAATTTGAATGACTTAACCAAAATCTGTCACTATTTAAATATAGTATAAAATTATGTGTGTAAAAACCTTCAAGTCTATATCAACATATTTTAATCAGGAAATAATGACGTGCTTTAACCAATCAGAACATAACATTGGTCTCTGGTCCACATTTCTGTGCTTTCTCTTCATTTTTTCCTGTCTGCTGAACACTCCTGTTACCCTCCCATGACAGAATATGTTCTCATGGAAAGTAAAACATGATTTAGTTTTACACTTCTACCAGTGCTTTTGCTTAATGTTACATTTTTTACAGCTACTTTGAGGCTATTTCAATTAGAATAGGCAGAAGTACTTGGCTTATCCAAGTAAATGACACTAATCAAATTTAAATTTTTATCAGTATTCCTTATTGTCACAACTCTCAGTACTGCGACATTTTATGTTTATAGTGCAGTAATCGTTATGTATTTTGTCAGACGTCTCTGTCTTTAATGGTTAAAGCACAGCTAATACTAGAAAAACATATCAGGCCATGCATGATAGCTCATGCCTGTAATCCCAACACTCAGGAGGCTGAGGCAAGAGGATTGTCAGGAGTTCAAGGTCAACCTGGGATACATAGTAAGTTTAAGGCCAACCTGAACTACAAAGCAAGATCTTGTCTCAAAATAAATAAATAAATAGATAAATAAATGAGTGAATACATAAATAAAATTTTAAAAAGAAAATCCTATTGGAATAAAGACTTATTGGTTGTGCAGATTGCTAAGAAACTTAAATGTAGAAGAACAATTCAATAAACATTTCATTGTGAATAATGTGCATAAAAGAGCATGACATACTCATTAAGAACATGATAAGACTTCTCAAAATACTCTGAACTAAAGCATGGCATCATTCACTTTTTATAATTTCTTTCTACTCATACATTATGTATGAATTTCTTAAGTGGTTCAACCACATCAAATGTATATGTTTATGAAAAGGGGGTGTAAAAGTGAAAAATGAAAGAAGTAGAACTTTAAAAATAAAATGAGTATATGGAAAGCCATATAACATGCATTATGTACAAAGCATGATAAATGCATCAAAGATAACTAGTGCAATAGTGAAAGGACGAATATAAAGATAAAAGCACATTATACAAGAATGCAGATTTTAAGAAAAGCACAGGTTTGGACCTGTCTTTTCCCACCTCTCATGTTTAGACCCACTTAATGAAGGAATATCTGTGCAAAATTGGAGGGCAGGCAGCTAACATAAATATATAGCAAATGTAGTCCAGTCTAATTATAGACATATGGCTACACAGTAAATATAAAGATATATCTTTGCAGCAGTAGAGGTAGAAGCGAGGATATAGGCATTTTAGAAAAGAAGGATATAAACACATTTGTTGCCTTTCATATGTATTTGGAATAGTCTTTCTCATGCCTGAAATATCATATTTACCTATTTTTTGTCAAATCAATGAGTGAACATCTAGTCCTATATTGTGTTTCATATGATAATTGATTGAAAGCTGTAGCTAGATTATATAAAATATTTGACAATTACAGCCTATTTACAATGCTTTCAAAATTTAGCCTGGTTCATTACTATAACTGTCTTACTGAGGTATTTTTCTCAATGATTATGCAGTTCAAATATTATCATATTTTTTGCTATCTTGATAATATAAATGTGATTTTCTACAGTATTTGTCAGCTATTGACTTATCTTTAACTTTTATTGCATTCATTCAGCATATCATTTTAAATAGGCAGTTCTCCCACTATACTGATATTTTAATTCAATTAACATGATTTTGAAATGTAACATAGAAATAAGCTATATGAAATAATTATATTTTTCTGCATAATGAGTTGCATGTTTGCAGATAAATGTTTCATCAACTTTCCCTTATTTTTAATATGAATAGATTATTATCCAGAAATATTTAAGAAAATTTTTCCAATTGGACTAGTCTTTCAATAGAAAACATCATCTAACTTATTTCTCGATAGATTCTGCAAATTCGTCTTATTACATATGCATCAGTATTGTCATTTATGTGTCACACTAATATGAGAGAATCCTAACTCTATATCTGTGAAAACAGTAGAATTTACATGTAGAAATGAATACCGCACACACACTCACAAACTGAACTTCCAAGATGTATGTAGTATGGTATAGCTGTTGTGTGGATTACTTGATGGCTTCATGAAACTTTGTAGCAAACGAATAATGACTTGTATAAACGGACCTCACTGGCTACAGCAAAACTGTTTAATTATTGCATTCTTAAAGTGACTGTAATTAAAGTAATCTCCAAAGCCACAAGAAATTAATATATCAGACTTCAGATTGCATGCAACATTTGTTGCACAAGATGGTAGTTTAATATGCAGTCTGTGTTATAATTCACTGTTAATCTTTTAATACTGAACCTTTAACACGCCAGGCTTAAGGTATTGCTGCTGTAACAACATAAGTTTGAACTCAACTACAGATGAAAATGAGCAAGAAAGCATGCAGTCAAACTGGGATGGTAGAAGAATACCATCACTAAAAATAAATGTTAGTGCCAGTACTTACATTTCATAAGCATCAAATCTGAGCACTGGAGAAATCACCTAAAATTTTACAGTTTGACTTCACTTTTCATGGCAAAATCTTGTACTGCCTATCAAATTAACAACAAAAAATAACCAGCCAGAAACACGTTTAGACAAGATAGATAAGGAATTCTTGATCTATGAAACATATGTTATTGATTTCTTTATTTTATAAATGGTACTCACTTTCAGAGGGTACAAAAATTGTCACTGTTAATTACTATATATATATACATATATATATA
>NW_004955418.1:9054058-9056725 GCF_000276665.1 Chinchilla lanigera
GTACCAGGAATCGAACTCGGGGTCTTCCACTTGCCAAGCAGGCACTTGTGCCAAGGAGCTATATCCCTGTCCCCTTGCCACTAGTGTACTTTGTTTTTGAATCACTTCTAAGTATTCTTAAAGGGTTTGAAACTTCAGGAACTTTTATTAAACTGTCGACTACAGTAAATATATTACTAAAAAGTAAAGAATAGACTTCTTCTAATAAAACTGCCCTTGGCGTTGGGAGAACTTTTAGACATAAAATATAGCTTATCCTATGAGATTTTTTTTTATTAGCTTTAGTTTTGGGTTCGATTCTTATGGTTATTTAAATAGTATATTCTCAAATTATTTCTTATTAAATCAAAACTTTCATCTCTTAAATGGAGATCTTTTTTAGTAAAAAAATCACTGTGATTATTCTATTCGTTTAAATTTTTGACAATATCTGAAATAACACGTATCTATAAAAATATTATATATATATTTTTCCCTTGGTATAAAATATAAAGGGATTAAGTAGAAATATCAGTTCTGTGTGTTTCTCCCTAAACCATTTTTCAAAATGATCTATTTTGTAATATTTAGAAATGAGGATAAACACAATAAGACAAAGTTGGAGAATGGTAAGTACAAGTAGGATCTGAGAAGAAGAAAGGTAACTTAAAATAAGGAAGATATTTTTGGAAATATTTTTAATGTGAATATAGTTTGACTATATGCACCAGTATATATTTCAAAGAATTTTTCTCACTGTGGCAATAACAGCTTGAAAATATCTTAAAATAGTACACATTTCCCTTGATACAAGGTGTTGTGCAATATATCAAGCACTTAAAATTATTCTCGTATGCACATACATAATTTTCCCCTTCTTTCTTTTCTCTTTTCCCTCATGCTGGTTGCTCCTTACTTATGAGCAGTTTCCTTTCGTATATATATGTATATATAGATAGATATAGATATATAGATATAGATATAGATAACTAACATAGTTATACTACTGATTATATCACTTTATTGAAAGGAACAATTAATGATTAATTATTTCATGAATCTTGAATGTCTATATGTGTTTTCCTGAGTAGCCACTTTGAAGATATCAATATGTAATACAGCAACCATTGTTAATTTCCTATCACCTTGTCTGAAACTCAGTATTGTATTGTGTTACTTTGTAAATGTATGTGTGTTTGTTAATATGTTTTCACTCTTTTATTTTTAAAATAAAATTATTCTTAAACAATAATGCTGTGACACAATATTTTTAAAAGATTTTCTAGGAATTGATACCATGCCTAAATTCTATATTTTGAGAAGTGCACACACATATATGCACACTCAAAAATTTGCTTCTTTACTTATATTTACTCTACTTATACAAAAGGTAGAAATGTCTGTAATTAATTTCTTTTAGATTTAGACATACTTTTTCTCATTTGAAGGCATGGATCCATTTACTTGGTAAACCAATTGAATATTCTCCTATACTTTCATATGTTTTAAAGATCTTTTCATACTGAACTGTGTTTGTTCTTTAAATTTTCTTGCTGTGTTCATTATAGTTTTAAATAAAAGAATGACTATTTGATCCCTGAGTAATAACACTGATAAGCAATGAATATGAATGGAAAAATCATGAATCTAAAAAGATGCATTTAGTCTCATATTTTAGATGACTTTTCTTCCTACTCAAATTTTCCCAAAGTCATATAGTGTTGAATATAATATTTAAAAGCCTTTAGAATGTGACACTAATTCTCTTTACATTCATGGCCCTAACCCATCTTTTTATGATTTAGTTCTTTTAAGCTCTAATATCCTTAATTGTCATAATTCTTTATCTCTGAAAGATCTTAACCTACTCTATCAAACTTTCCTAGACCTTCAGGTGTATGTAAATCAATTTAAAGAGAACATGTTTAATAGTTAAATAAAAGCTTCGTCACTTTCTTTCATAATGAAATTCACATGAAATTCCAGGATACTATGAAAGGTATTATTCAATGACCTTTAAAAGGTGTTTGAGGGGAGGAGATGAAAATATTCAAGTTTATTTAACTTAATGTCACTTTGATTTATGTCTTACTATTCATACCAATATTTCAATTTTTGTTCTACTATAAGCAGATTAAAAAATATCATGAATTAAATACAGAATACTAGAAAATCTGAAATTGGTTTTAATTTTTACTACCATTATTTGCAAGCACTTCCATATGTTACACAAGATATGTTAGATACAGTTCTTTATATTTAATTAGAGTGTTGGACTAGTTGATTATGATATCCATTTAAATAAATCAAACTGTAAAGATAAACAAAACTTAAAATTTCTGAAAGCTCAAACTATTTCTCCAAATAAAGTACTTATATTCTACAGTTCTAAGTGACTGTCATATCTCTAAGAATAAGGGTAACTTTCAACCAAATTTCTAGCATCCTACATTATTTAGTCTCTATATCATATATAATGTTTTGCACTATGCTTTATAAGCATAAAAACATTATAGAAAATAACATAACACTATTGCATGCCTAGATAGAATTTCTATGTACTTAACATAGTTATTGGTTAATGAATTTTCAATCTTGTATTTGTACAATTGAACAACAATGGGAAACTGATATAATTAGTTTTCCTCCTTTGTATACTATTAATAAATATTTCTAATACTCATAAGT
>NW_004955418.1:9056931-9085850 GCF_000276665.1 Chinchilla lanigera
TATGTAATACAACAAGCATTGTTAATTCCCTACCACTTTGTAACTCCGTACTGTCTGTACTGTTCCTTTGCTATTCTGTAAAATGTTGTCTGTCTGTTAATATTTTCCTCCTTTTATTTTTAAAATTTAAATAAATAAATAAATAAATAAATATTTCTACTTACAAGAAGGTTTTTTTAGGAAATAGAACTTAGGCATCTGTCATAAATGAAAGCCGTATAACTTGAATAACTAAGATAAATGCAAGACATATTCTCACCTCTGATTTAAAAGTTTAAATTCTTTAAGATATTTCTAGTGCACACAAACAAATATTGCATATTAATTAAACCACAGGTGATGCTGAATATTGACTTTCAAATTGAGTGGACTGCAAGGTTATTAAAGCAAACAGAACTGATATGTAAACCAAGTAACTGATAGAAAAGATCCATGCTAACTGTTGGTGGTGCCATCCAATATGCTCGCAGCCCAGGTAACACAAAACAAAGAAGCAAGAAGCCAGCCAGGATGTGTAACCTTGATTCTGCTTGAGTAGTGCATCTCACTGCTCCTAACACCGATGAACATCAGGCTCGAACTTTGGCAGCCTTTCTAAAAGAATTCATCCCAGCAGCTCTCCAGGGAGCCTGTCGGTCCTCATCCTTAAAATGGAACTGTATTTTTGTTTTTTCTTGTTTTGTGACTTGGACTGTGCCAGTACTGGAACCTCTGGCCCTTCAACGTGCAGATGGCCATTGTGGTACTTTCCAGCCTCCAATCTGATAAGCATGCTACTAAATTTTTTTATAATATATATATATCATAACTCTATATGCATACTTTTACTATATGCATACTCCTTTTACTAATATTATATTACTACTATTATTAATATTAAAAAGCTCAGTTTAAGAGGAAGACACTGACAATTATTTTTGAATATGCACTGTTAGAGCCAGTGTACATTGTATATAATTATTAATATTACATATAATTTTACTAATCTGTTTTAATACTGCTTTATAGCTCATTAAAGATTGGAAATGCATAAGAAAGAAGCAAAAAACAATTAAATACTTAGAATGTACAATTGTGCTAATTTTTATGACATTAAATCATAAATTAGGAACATATTTTGATGTTCCAAACTGATACATATTTAAAAATGTCTTACAAATAGAACTAGAGACATGTAAGGAAATAGTCGCTAAAGAGATACTTGTCTGTGGTTGTACAGACTTAAAATGACAAACTTTTTTTTTTTTTTTGCAGTACCTGGAATCAAACTTACAACCTTGCACTTCCCAGGCAAGCACTTATGCCACTTCACTATATCCCCAACCCCTAAAATGACAATCTTACATTGAGGAAATTCATATTTTAGACTTATCTCTTCAGTGCTTATGTAACTATCCCATAACGGAGCCTCAAGATTCTCACAAAATCAGTGTTAGATTTGGTTCTTGACAAAATTGATAAAGGTAAAAATATCACAGTTAATTTTATGGTCACAATCAAATCAAATAACTTATTCTGAGTATCATATTTTTGTAAAGTAGAAACTTTTGATCTTATTTATTTAATTATTGATGTACATATTTTATTTCACCATTGTCTGATTTCAAATGTGCCGGCACACACACAAGAAACACATAAACCTCATCTATGACTTGTTCTTTTCGGTCCATGAATACAAAAGTCAAGTTGGCTGCACCCCTATGTTCCAAGGGTCTTATGAGGCAGAACAGCAAATTCATCAAGCAATGTGAGAAATTTTAGCTTTTCAAGAAAATACAGTAACATTGGTCAAAGATCACATGAATCACTACTTTCAAATCAATTGCAGCTAATCACTTAATAATATAAGCTATGAGCTCTTAGGTGTTTCTTGTTTTTTTTTTTATTTTAAAGAGACAGAAAGAGACCAAAAAACACAATAAAAACAGAATTTCAAAACAAGATGATAGGAAATTAACAATGGTTATCATATTGCATATTGCTATCTTCAAAATAATTGCTCAGATTATCAGTTACAGGCACGCAAAATTGATGAAACAATGTAAGCACTAACTGTGTCTTTCCATAAACTAAGAGAAATTAGTAGTGAAATTATCCTCGCTATCTTGTGTATATATACATATCTTTATTTCCCTTCCTTCTTTCCTCTTTTTTTCCTACCCCAGTTGTTCTTTCCATTTGAGCAATTTAGAATTTCATTTTAAAAAAAAAAAGAAGCAAGCAAAAATAAAACACTAAAGGAACTGTAAGTCAAAAATCTTTTTACAGTCTGTACGATGCACATTTGCAAATCATCAGTGATTTACATGACTGTCACATGTATACATGTATTAGGTACACATTTTATTCACTTACTTGTTTTTTTATTTTAAAGAGAAAAGAACAAAAAACAAAATAACAAAAACTAAGGCAAAAAAAGACAACAACTGTAAAAGTGATATAGAATCTCAAAACAATATGATGGGAGGGGGCTGGGGATTTAGCTCAGTGACAAGAGCGCCTGCCTGGCAAGTGCAAGGTCATGTGTTCGGTTCCCGGTACCGGAGAAAAAAACAAAAAACAAACAAACAAAAAACCCAATATGATGGGAAATCAACAATGGTTGTTGTATTACTTATTCTTATCTTCAAAGTAAATGCTCAGATTCCCAGACAGGCATGCAAGATTGATCAAACAATTAAACACTAACTGTTCCTTTCAATAAAACAATAGAAATCATAGTAGAATTATCTTAGCTGTCTTGTGTGCATTTTTATATAAGTACATTTAATTAATAATATATACCACAGGTTCAATATTGGAAAGTATATAGAGTTCTTATATTACTTGTTTCATAACTTTGTGAAGTTCTACTTATGTAAGTTGAAAAGTACATGTTTTATTCAAACTTTCTGAAAATTGATAAAGAGTGAGTCATAAGTATAAAATTTATTAGCATAGTCAGAGTACACAAGCCCATACCACTAAAGCAAAGATCAAGAAATAAACTGTTTTGTAGAGAAAGGAGGAGTTTTCCAGAGAAAGGAATCCAGTAGAGACAGAGACAGAGATGGAGACACAGAGAGACAGAGAGAGTGAAGGTGCCTGTGTAGAAAGAGAAAGATGCAGAAAGCAGGGGACAGGGCAGTTATCAAAGCAAACTGAAGATCTGCAGGTTGAATTAGTAACAATCTCCAGGCTGACAAACTCAGAACCCAGGAAGCCAAATATTTTAGTTCAGGTCCAAAAGCAGGAAAAATGCAAATGTCCCAGTTTGAAAGAGATTGGGAAAGAAGACCTCTCTCTCACTTGGGATGGGGTTCAGCTTTTATATTCCATTCAGTTCTTCAACCGACTGCATCAGACAAACCTTGTTATCAAGAGCAATCTACTTTGTTTAGTCTACCTAGCTTTATCCAGGCATCCTCAAAGACAGACCAATGCAACCTTTGAACAAATGTGTGCACCGTTCAAGCTGACACATAGAAATGTAAAATTCACCAACAGAGTAAACTAGAAGGCTCCTTGTGATCCACCAGTTGTGTTTCCTCAGCAGGTTAACTACTTCTATTTGGACTATTGTTGCCTATTAGGAAATTTAAGTAAATGGAATACTAAAATATGCATTTTTTTCCGCTTTTTCAAGTAAAATATTTCTAAGATTAATATATTTTGCATACATGTCAGCAGAACTGTTTAATTTTTATTCCTAGATAATAACTTATGATATGACTACTACAAAATATACATATATTTTAGACCCTTAGTATCCATTTCTATGTTCTCCAGTTCAATTCAGTCATGCATAACACTCTTATAATGATTCTAGTAGTTGTCTTTAGAAGAACTGATGTAAATCCTTGTAGCTGGTGTGTGTCTAAAAGCAGAATTGCTAAGTCATGGTAAAAGTGTTTATCTTTAGTAGAAATTAAACTTTTCAAAAATCCTTATAACTGTTCAAGTTGTCGTGTAAGTGGCCAGTTAGGTTCATGGACTCAGGTTTCATTTGTTCAACACTGACAAAATCAAAAGAGCCTACTTGTTTTGGTAGAGAGGCATAAAGACTTGTTCAAAGCCAGGTCTAAGGAGGTGGAGGAGCCTCATCACCCAATCACCACGTCACCATGTACGGATGTGTTAGCATCTTTTATAGCAAGACAGTGGAGAGGGAATATGATGAGATAATACACGTGTTCAGGCTGTTTCCTACCTTCCTGGACCCTGACCCTTTCAACCCTTCCCTGTGGAAATCGAACAGGACTTTGACTGCCTGGTGCCAGTACCTGCATATTCTGCCCATTGATCTGGGCTGAGGCCATTGGGGTCACAGGGCTGAGGAGGTTTGTAAAATACCATTTTGCCTTCCTGTTTTACAGTGCTACATCTTTCCCCCAAAAACTATATTATCATCTATGTAATGTTAGCTATTCAGCAGTGTCTGTAGAGACATTAAATTGTTATTTTACATTTCAATTTTACTTTTCATTTCAAGGGTGGTTTAAAAAGTTGAGTAATTTTCGTCGTTTAGTAGGACATTTACATATCTATTCTGGTTGTTAATTTTTTCATTGTTTTGCTTTTTAAAGACACTCTTTCCATGTAATATAGGCCTGCTCTGAACTGACAGGGTAGGCCAGGCTGGCCTCAAACTCAACCTCTGTCCTTGTGCCTCAACTTCTGGACTGCTGAGATTACAGGCAGGTGCCAGCATGCGCAGCTTGTTATTTCTTTGTGTCTACTTCTTCACTGCTCCAGACCATTGGAATTATGCTGTATTTCTTGTTAACTTGTAGCACACCTTCACATGGCTTCTCTGCAAGCAATTTGTCAATCATTGCATCAGAAGTGTATTCTACTTTACTACTTTTCTTTCTGCCACACATTTAGTCAATGAAACAACATAAAATAAAGCACACAAAAATGTGGAAAATATGAAAGCAATAGAAAATTTTCAATGGGAATGTAAAACCCCTTATGAAACTGAACGTGATGGCACATGCCTGTCATCCCAACACTGAGAGGCAGAGCCAGCAGGATCACACATTCAAGCCCAGCTGGGCAATTTAGAAACTTAAGGAAGCCCTCCCACTAAATTTTTAAAAAATTATATATATGTCATATATATTTATACATTTTATATACATTTATACATAATGGAGCTATATCCAGTGGAAGACCCTTGAGTTCACACTCCAGTGTTTTAAATTAAAAAAAAAAAGCTCAGAAAAACATTTGGCAGTTTCTCTTGGTGATGACATGAGTTACATGACCGTATATATCTGTTAAAAAGGATGAAAGTGTATAGTTAAGACTTGTTCATTTTCTTTTTGAAAACATGTTACATCTTTATAAAAATCTAAATAAAAACAACATTTTTGACATTTTCAGACAAAATCTGAGACAATCTACCATCATTAATCATGAACTATAACACTAAAGGTGATTTTAAAAAAGCAATCTGGCATGTTGTCATGTTACAAAATGAAAGAAACAGCATAGTACAAAAGGAAAATATTGCACTAGTAGAATAATATAAGTGAAGAGTGATTGTTTACACTATTCATGGAATTTTATATACATTTATATATAAAATTTATGACAGCAATAGTATAAAAAACAAGAGAGCTAAATGTAATTAAACTTTCATAAGGTGCTATTATTCTAGGGAATTGTTAAACTAAAATAACATAAACTCTAATAAATAAATCATTAATGCTTGGTATAATTTTCAGCATTACAGACAAAGATAACTAAAGTAAAACTAGCAGCAAAACATTTGAAAAATAACATAGAATAAGCGATATTTGAATAATTCAACAGATAATATTAAAGATAAACAAATTGGAATGGCTCCTTAGGCAGAAGATCAGTGTGTGGCCGGCGAGCTGGATAACTGGGCATGGCTTGTCAATCAAAATATCCGGAATATGTGTGCACAAACTTTGTACCTGGAACTAACCACAAAATGCAATTTTCAATTCTTTTAGCACAAGATCAGGCAGGTATCTGATAGGACTAGGACAGCCTACGTATGACATCAGCCTGAGCAATACAGGATACAAAAGACTTTAGCCATAATCTTGCGGCTACTGTTTTCTTTCTCAGGGATCTGCTATCAATTTGCAGAGCAAACTTCTTTTCCTACCTTTACTAAATGTAAATTCTTGGTACCTTTTTGTTTGTCCTACCGAAATCTTTGTTCAGAACAATGAGAAAAAGAAACTCTAGAAGGAGCCCAAAGCACACCTAGATCTTGGTCATAAAACAAATAGAAAATATCTAGATAACAGAGTAAACCAAAAAACATCAGCAAATGCATCTAACATTGATGGAAATGATTGCTTGTTGAAAATAAAACATAACTTGCAAAAAGTTAAAACATTTGAAAATATATACACCATGCTAGCAATTTCACTGCTCAGTAAGTATCTAATGCAAATTAGTGCATATACTCACTAAACACAATAGATCAAAACTGCCAAACAACATTAACAAACGAAGAAATAAATTGTTATAACCATAAAATGGAATAATGCATAGCAATGGTAAATAAAGAACTGAGACTGCCTCCGATATGTTGCATTGACAAAATGTTGACACTGACAAAATTACACACATAATTCATTATTCACAAAAAATAAAACTAATCAGTGTTGATGGCATTTAAAATAATATTTACTTTTGAAAAGTTTATTATTGGACTGAGCATTATAAAACTTTCTAGTGGCCTACATATATTTTATGCTTCCATTTCAATGGTGATAAAAAGAACATAATTCATGGGAAAATTTTATTTGCATGTACAATTAAAACCTGTGCAGTTATTATTGAATTCAATAATTTGATACATTATATAGACACAGTACCATCCCACTATATGCCCTCAGGAATATTAAAAATTAAAACAAAAAATAATAAATTGATAAAAACTAGACCTACCAGAACACTTAGAAGGTGGTAGTGACTATAATAATTAGTACCACCACCTTGAAAAACTGATTTTAAACATATCTTATAATGCAACAATGCTATTTCTAATTTTTAACCATAAACACACAGACCCTAGATTATGATGATACAATTTAGGAATTTTATCCTTACTCTGATATGAGACCAATAGACATTCAGCAGAAAGTGTGCATTAGTGTTGAATTTTTTTTTTTTTTTTTTTTTTTCTTTTTGAGACAGGATCTTGCTGTACGGTTCATTCTGGGCTTGAGCTCACTTTGTAGCCCAGGCTGGTCTTGAACTCATAGTGATCCTCCTGCCTCAGCTTCCCGAGTGCTGGGATCACAGGAGTGAGCCACCATGCCTGGTTTAGTGTTGAACTGTGATTATATTTTCTGTCTAGCCATAACAGCTCTGAGGTCTTCTAAAGACATTGAGCACTTATATGATCACAAGGGTAAAGGAATGGTACTTTACAGTGTATTCTCTTGCCAGATTTTGTGGGCACATATATACAAAAAAAAATATATGAGATTTACACACTATAATAAAAAACACACAGAGTGAGAGGTTATTGCACACACACAGAGGAAAAAAAAAAAAACACAAAAAAAAACAAAAACACAAAAATTAAAAAATAAAAAAAGAAAGACATATTACCAATAATGCCCTCAAAATATTCCCCTTCAATTTGAACACACTTGTCCCAGTTTCTGAAACAGTTCTGTATGTCCTCTTTCATGAGTGTCTTTAGTTTCACTGTCTTGCCTGCCACGGACATCCGGAGTCAATTCCAAACATTTAACTTTCATGGTCATTTTGACTTTTGGGAAGAGCCAGAAGTGACACTATTACAGATCTGGTGAATAAGCTGCATAAGGACACAAAGAAATAGTTTTATAAATCTATATTTCTGTTGGATGGCACTTGGTAACAACATTCACTGTAAATTATGTCACATCTCACAAAATCACAAAGGAATATGTGTATTCCAAGCAACAGGGAATATTTTGAGAGGGGTTAATGGCAATGTGTCTTTTACTGTAATAATACATTGTTAATTTGAAAGCATATTGTAATTTTTGTTTACCTCTCCTATTCCAAATATATTGTCATTTTTCAGCCTGTACTGTGACATTTGTTAAATTGTGTATTAAATGCATTTTAGTTTAGGATATTTTCAATTGGTAATAAATTTATCCAGATATAATGTCATCATAATTCAAGGAGAATTTATAACCACAAAGAGAACTATAAACATGCAGTTATGGCCCTTTTAAAATAGTAACACCCCCCAAAAAGTCTATGAAGAATACATGGTTCAGGGCTGGGGATTTAGTTCAGTGGCACAGTGCCTATCTGGCAAGCGCAAGGCGGTGAGCTTGATTCCTGGTACAAGGAAAAAACCAAAAAACCAAAAATATCAAAGAATACATGGCTTAATAGCAAGGTATGGAGGTGCACACCTCTAATCTTAGTACTTGGAAGGCTGAGGCAGGAAGATTGCCACAAATTCAAGTGCATTTTGAGCTACAAAGTGAGTTGAAGTTCAGCCTGAACTACATAGCAAGAAACTATTTCAACAGAAATTAATTAATTAATTAAAAATAAATGTCAGTGTAAATTGTGGCATGTAAACGTGAGAAGACTGAACGGTCATGGATATGTACAAACTAAAACAAGATGGTTGAAATTCATATATATAATATTGAGTAAAAACAAAACTGGCCTAAGGAACTCCATATTACATAAATACATTCATATAAAATGTAACATGAGTAAAATTAATAAACTGTATTAATGGTTAGGAGAGTGATTACCATGGAAATAGATGGAACAAGACATAACACAGCAGAAATGTGTAGGACAAACTTCACTCCCTTCTTGAATGGACCAGATTATTTTAGCCATTTATTTAGGTCTTTATGTTCTTCTGCATGTTTATCATGAAACTGAAAACTTTCAAAGACAATCAACTTTAGAATTTCCCCATTTTGTCCAAACTTAATAATCACAATACTTTGGTCAGTTTATTACAGCTAGAACAATATTCCTGAAAAATCACAACCTAAGGGAGACAAAGTTCATTTGACTTCATGGTTTCATCTATGGTCAGCTGCCTCAAAGGAAGAATCAGCATGGTGCAAGGCATGGTAGAGAAAATCTATTCATCCCATGAGAGCCAGGAAGAGTGGAAGGTTCAGGAGAGACATTCCTGGAAAGACACAGTCCTAGTGGTCCACCTTCTCCAACTGGTTCCTACCTCCTAACAGCACACTCCATTGTGAACTTAACAGTCAACTGGTCAGCTCTACAGTACAGCACCAATATGACCCAGTCACCTTCTCAAAGCTTCATGTCTCAACATATGAGACTTCTGGAGTCAATGTAGAGCTAAACCACAACAAACGGAGATATAAATGAATTGATTTTAACTTAAAATGTGTACACACAAACACCTTTTCAATTCTGAGTAATGGAAGATTTACAGAAAGTTTCCTAGAACAGCACAAAAAGTTCTCCTCCTGCACCCAGTTTGCCCAAAAGTTATATCTTACAAAACTATGATGAATTTTCAAGATTAAGGAATCATACACACTTTATTAAAATATCACCAGTTGCAATTCATGTCTTTTATCTCTTCAAGAAATGATAAAGGACATTATATAATATTGAATTTCTTTATCTGTTTAATCTCCTTAAAGGTGTGGCAGAGTCTCATTTTTACTTGTTTTTCTTTATCTTCATCCTTTTGAAGACTGACAGTCATGTATTTTGTTGAATGTCCCTCCATATGAGTCAGAGTTTTGGTTTCTTATCAATCATTAGAATCAAGACTGTGTTTTGGGAGAGGAAGAATATCAGGATGCAGTGGCCTTCTATTATTTAATATAATGAACTATATGATATGACATATTTTGCAGGTTTATTATAGATAAGGTAGCAGATGCTTGGTTTTTGTACCAAATATATTATGGTTATTTTTCTTTTCACATTTTCTGTTCTTTGGAAGTCGTTGAGCAATTCTTTCCTATTTTTAAGGGGATTAAGGCAGAGAAAGCTATTTCCTATTTTTAAGGAAATTCCTATTTTAAGCCATTGAGCAATTCTTTCCTATTTTTAAGGGGATGAAGGCAGAGAAAAAAAGAAGAGTTTCTATATTTATAGGATTTTTCAACAATGAGAACTTTCACTTTCTTGTTCACTTAATTATTTTAATCAGTGAACATAAGTAATACTTTAATGTTTAAAGTAAAATACAATCCTCTTTTCATAATCCTAGAGTTTAGAATACTTCTATAGGTATAGAAAAGCCACAAGATAGTACACAATTTTCGTACACTCTACACCAAGTTTTCTGTATTATTTTATATTTTTGTATATTTACAGTTATTAGTGAATGATACTAGCTTTTCACATAGTGATATATACAAGGAATTAGTAACAAAAAATCATATCTCATTTAGGTTTTCTTAGTTTTTACACTATATTTTTATGTTCTAACATCCAAACCAAGACACCAATTTATGTTTTGTAATTATGTGACTTTTTTATGCACTTCTTGGCAATCTAGTTTTGCTTAGATTTTCACTGTTTTCAAGGACTTTTACAGGATCATATAGTACTGAGTTATTTTAGGACTTATCTGATGTTTGCATTAAAATTAGAAACTAGTTTTCCAAACTTCCTCATTTCCTCCTGTCTTACCTTCCTTTGTCACTTCCTCCCAGGAAGACCAAGGATGCAAAATGCTATTTTTATTGGAAATTATAAATATGTACTGTCAACATTACCTATCAGTATTGATGTTGCCCTTGTTCAGCTGGCTAAGGCAATATTTGTTGAGAGTCCTTCTTACATTCTCACTGCTGGGACAAAATAACCAAAATCCATAAGTTAAAAAAAGGAAGCTTTATTTTAGTTTACATTTGGTAGAGATTTCAATCCATAGTTGGCTGGCTTCAAGGCAGGGTAGCATGACTGAGGGCCATCACAGAGGAGAAACCGTCCATGGCATCTTAGGCAGGAAGCTGCAAGAACAATGAGCCTCCTTTCATTTACATTTCATCCGGGCTATCAGCCTACTGGTTGATGCAACCCACACCCAGGATGGGGCTTGTTCTTCAGTAAATCCTTTCCACAACACCAAGAACTGTGCTCACCCAATTAGCAGACTAGTCCAGCACCACATAGCTTAATCCCAGTATCTCATACCTTTTTAGTTTTCTTCACCCTGGAGCAATCCTGCAGTCTTTGAAAAGATATGAAGTTGAAAAAGGTGTACACAGATTGTATAGTAAACCATTAAATATCAATAAGGTTAAAATATTTTTTAATTTACAAAATGGTCATGTTAAATAATGAAAAATATATCCCCATAAGGTAAAAAAATGATGTTTATTCATTATTTATCAGGAAACCAAAATTACAAGCACCTGAGATTTGTATATGTAGTAACTCACAGTCTTATACATTGCTGAAGAAAATATAAAGCAATATAAATTCTTTGAAAAAACAAATGAAACTTTCTCATAAATTTGACTATTCACTTATCAAGTGACCTAACCCATCCGCACCTAGATATTTATTTAGAAAAATAAAAGCTTGTGTTTTTTTCTAGCACATGTGATTTGAAAAAGAACTTGAAGTAACCAAATACCCATTAATGGTTTGACAGATAAGTGTGATATATTTATACAACTATATGTGAAATACATACACTATAAAATGCATACATAGTTACCACATAAAATTACTACTGAGCATCTAAAGCAGTGTACTGTTATGAAAGAAAACAGTGAATTAAAAATCACTTTGAAACTGGATAAATGAGATCAGGTACAAACAATCTGCACTGTACAATTCTGTTTATAGAATGTCCATTAAAAGATAAACCAGTTTGTATCACTGAAGAAAAATCAGCAGTTTCTTCAGTTTTCAGATGGAGAAATGACTGGTAAGAAAATAGAGAAGTGGAAACCTTATACAAGGTTGATGGTAATGGAAATTAGTATGGACACAATCAAAATGAGTGAGAAACTCTAAAAATCTAAAATATACAGCTACTATTTGATCCAGCTCTACCACTCTTTGATATATCTCTACCACATATTTTCTCATCAGCATTTATTGTTTTTTGTCTTCTTTATGCTTTATCTTAGTACACACTTGCTGAATATGTTTACACTCAACATGAAATTTTGGTATACATACAACATATTTTAATTCTCATTTTCCCTTCTCCTGACCCTCCTCCCCCATTGCTTCTCCTGGTCTCTTTCCCATCAGCAAAAGATCTCCCTGTTTCTACTATCTGTCTTTTATTTTTATCTTTCTGTCTTATCTTATCTGTCTTATCTTTTTATCTTTTATCTTATATTTCAGATTTCTCAAATAGGAAAAATCACACAATATTTAAGATTGTGGCTGATTTGTTTCACTTCACAGTGTGTTCTCGTGGAGCAGCCATTTTCCTATACATGTCTCAGTGTCATCCTGTTTCATGACAGAGTAATGCTGCATTGTGTATAAAACCATACTTTTGTTAGCCATTCATCTTTTGATGCACATATAGGCAGCTTCTAAGATTTAGGTATAGCCATTCTGACTGGGATGGATATTGTAGTGTTACTTTACGTTTCATACATGGCTAGAGAATTTGAATATTTTTCTCCACTTAATGGTTACTTGTATTTCCTCTATTGAGAAACGTTTGTTTAATCCATTGGTCCATTTATTAATTGGTTTAACCTTTTTTAGCATTACATTTTTTAAAAAATTTATTTTAATTTTATTAGTGCGTGTTTTCAGTACATGAAATTTGCATTGATCTGAGGAGTAGGCACATATTTCATTTCTTTCTTTTTTAAAATACCCTACCTCTTCCAATTCATTTCTTTTCCTCTGGTTCTAAAACTCTTTCCTCAATTTCAATCTCAGTATTGTTCTTGTTGTTGCTCTTATTATGACTGCATTTATTATAAGTATTTGGTATGTGTACATGCTACACAACTCATAGCTAACTCCTGAAAGCAGCCTGGATAGAAATCAACAGACAAATAGATAAAGAAAATATGACGAATACATGTAATGAAAGTTTACTCTGCTATAAAGGAGCATAAATGCAGGAAATTTGTAGCAAAACTGATGCACCAGGAAAATACAGAATTTAGTGAAATAAATGAGATACACAAGTTTAAATAACATAGGGCATCTCTCATTTTAGTTAATCACAAATGTGCAGATAAAGACCAAAAGAAAGGATGGATACAAGGAAACAAGAGAATAGATCTCTTGCAAATGGTAGGAGCGCCAGGAGGCTGAGGGTGAGAGGAAGGGGAAGTAAGAAGATTTAATTTTTTGAATTATGGATATTAATCCTGAGGGTCTAGCACTTGTTCTCCCATTACGTAAAGTGTCTCCTCACTCCATTCATTGCTTTCTGCACTGAGCAGAAACTTTTTAATTTGATGTAATCCCACCTGTAGATTTTGTCATTATTGCTTCTGCTCAGAGATTTCTACTCGAGAAGCCACTGTCTGTAACTATGATTTCAAGAAGTTCCTCTACATTTTCTTCTAGTGGTTTCTAAGTTTGAGGTGTGGTATTTAGGTCTTTGTCCTATTTTGAAATGATTTTTGTATAGATTTAGAGAAAGAGTAGGGAATCTAGCCTCAGTCTTTCACATGGAATGTTCAGTTTTCCCAAGGCTACTTGTTTAAACAGTCTTTTCACAAACGTATGTTTTTGGCCCCTTTGTCAACAACAAGTTGTTGCTGTGTACATTTTTTCTCTCTGTGTTCTCTATTCTATTCCATTTCATTGCTCTGTTTATTTGTCCATTTTCATTCCAGTACCATGCTGTATGTGTGCATATGGCTATGTGGTATGTTTTGATGTTGGGTATTGTGATATGGCCAGCATTGCTATTTTAGCTCAGAATTGTTTTTCTACTCTGTGGCTTTCTTTTGAGATGAATTTTAGGATTACATTTTCTAGTTCTTTGAGAATGTCATTTCTGTTTTTATGAGGACTCTATGGGTGCTTCTGGACATGTAGGTGAGTGAATAAGTGCTAGTGTCAGAACCCCTGGGTTTATTTTCAGTAGGAAGGAAGGAAGGAAGGAAGAAAAAAAGAAAGAAAGAGTGAAAGATTAAAATGAAGAGACATAAAGAAGAGAGAAAGAAAAAAGAAAGAAGGATGAAAGAAAATCATAATTAAAAGTAAATTAGGTATAGCTGGGGGTGGTGGTGCACACCTGTAATTTCAGTCCTTAAGAGGCAGAGGCAGGAGGAACACTTGGAGTTCAAGGCCAGTGTAAACTATATAGTGAGAACCAGTGAATAAATAAATAAAAATCCAAGCAGTCTGGTCAGAAATTTATCTGCCATTGCACCCACAGGACAATTAGACTTTTGCTGTATGAGCAGAGTTAAGGTGCCCTCCTTTCATGGAGTCTCAGGGAAAGTTGTAGAGATGTAATCTTTAAAAAGATATTAATGAAACCATAGTTTTCTGAAGGGAGAGTTCACCACTTAATATCTGAAAGTGGAAGCCAAATGAATTGCTTGCTTAAATAAGAGACATAGCTGTGAAGCACACATTTATGGTCCAAACATACCTTTGCAATAGGGTTTTTAAGAGGCTTTCAGATTAGAAATTGTCATTTTTTTTTTTAATTCAAGGGAGTTTCTGTAAGGAATTGCTTGTCTCTCAGGTGTAGAAAGGATTTCCATTGCTGTAATATGGATTATGTGCATTTTCTTGAAAAACTGAGTACTTTTAATTTTCACTTATGATTTGCTAAATACAAGTTCATTGGAGTTGTAACAGTTTAAATCCTGTGGAAGTGTAAATCTGATAACCACCTGAGGAATTTAAGACTTAAGTAGAGATTATTTTTTAAGTTAATGGGAAGAAGAAAGCTTTAAGAACAAGTGTGAAGAGGACAGTGACTAAACGGGATCAAGGATGTGGAAGAGACTACCAATTGGGAAAGCATATACATTTTTCCTCAAGGTGAAAAATGGCTATGTGAGCAAATCAGTAATGGTCAAAGGAGAAAAAAATATATATCATTAAATATTAATCAGCAAAGTAAATTGCTAAGAAAAAAGAATGTTGTGAGTTGCGCTAATTTGTACCAGAGGGGCTTGGAAAAAATAGATAATATGTTTATAATACAAATGCTAGTGTACGGAGAGCATAATTTTAAAATTGAGTGTACTTGGTTATAAAACATTCTTCATGCACATCTTATGATTTCTTTCAAATTTTTATAGACTTCCATTGTATTTAACCTTGAAAATTTCATTCATTTTCAAAATGTAAAAACTTGCCATTGACCTACTTCTACTAAGGACTCTAATGTATTTATGAACATATTTATATTTTATATGTTGCTAATTGGTCTTGCAATGCCTTAAGTAGGAACCTCATTTATCTTTGTTCTCATGCCTTAATGCAATTTCAGGTAGCCTGTAACGACTCTGTGAAGGTATTTAGGAAAAAAGATTTCATTGAAAGCAGAAGCACATGAAAACTCAGTTGGTTTAAAAAAACAAAGTAAAAATGGCACCAATATTAAGTAGATGTAAAATTATTTTGATTTCATGGGTATGAATTGTCACAAATATGTTGTTTTTAATATAAAATGTACTATATGAAAAACAGCTAGTGATTCAATATGAGTGCTTTCAGATTTTTAAATATTATTTCAATTTAGTTACTAAATAAATTATATATAATCATTATTTACTCATGAGAAAGAAGAAACTATTAATTTGATTTCTTCCTAATTTGAGTTTGGAACTGCTTTTGAGGTTAAGTTACTAAAGACAGGAAAATACATAAAAGTGTGGGGCAAGTGTAATAAAAGTTTATATGCATATATTCACAATATCTATATTTAAATATTTTGTTTTGAACATAAGTATGACAATTAATTTGATTTGCAAACTTTACTGGCTTGAGAGTCACATAGGGAAGGGTAAATGTACTTCTGGATGTACATGGGTTTGTCACTAAGGCATGAGCTTAGTGTAATATCTGGTCCCTGACTTCTCACTTTTTGGTCTGTTCACTGCTAAGTTTCCCAGCCACCAAAACATCAGCAACTTTGTTGTATTTCAAACTTCCATCTTGATACCTCTACCTTGGAGCCAGTCATGAACTGAAACCTCTGAAACCATAGGTCAAAATAACCATCTCTTACTTAAATTGTGTGTGTCAGTCATTTTGTCCCTGTAAAGGAAAAAGTGATAAATGCACAATCTTGTTACTACAGAAGTGGGGTTTTGCTGTGACTTTACTTGATCATGTGGTTCAGGGGCCTTTGAGAATGGTTCGTGGGAGTAGTTTATAAAGACTTGGAGACAGAGTCTAGAGTATCCCTAAAATGTTGTAAGGAGAGTTTGATGGTCAGTTGCAGTCAGAACTCAGAAGACCACAGTGCTAATAGAAAGCAGACATGAAATTTCATGAGATTTCACTTGGGAACAAAAAATCTATTCTCCATTTAGAATTGGACAAATGCCCACTTATATTATGCTCTAACAAAAAAACATTGTCTATATTTTGCCTACATCCTAAGATTTTTGTTGTAATCTCAAATATTCAGACTCTGGCATTTGTGTTAAAAGCTGCCTTTGTCAAGTTTGTAATGAAAATTAGGAAATGCAGAGGGAAGTGTAAAAAAACTTAAATTTTCACCCCAAAAGAATGATACATAAACCTGAGGTTAAAGGAAGTTGGCTGCTGAAGACATCAGTACTGTTATGAAGGCATCAAATACTCTGAACTGGGTCAAAAAGAAAGACAGCTTTGACAACACCTCAGGAATCAGCAAGATTTCAACTACTGCAATTTAAAGCTAGAAAAGTGTAAACTTTTCATTTGAGAAGAGCACCTCTAGAACAATTATTCAAAGCCCATTGCTCACCTAGCTATTTGATTTCCTGGGATTGATTTCTCTGTGCTCAATCAGGCCTTCACAAATCACTAAGCTATGGCCCAAAGGGGCCTGGATACTGCGCTCACTTGTAGAAGACCTTGGCATTATCTGTATGATGCTGATTTTATCACTCAAAGAGTACAAGAGTTTGGGGATCTTTGAGACTTCCACCAGATGGCAGAGGAAGGCCTTGCAGGCTCGACAGTGTCCTCTGAGAGGGAGATTTGTGAAGCAGTGAGATTGAAGCTGGACATAAACTGGTGATCCCAGGAAGTCAGAAATACCAGAAACAGAGAATGATGTTGAGGAAATTTATACAGAGTGACTCAATTCAGCAAAGAGAAAGAATGTGTAGCCCACAAATGACAAGGCCACAGAGATGAGTCTGCCCAAGCCATCTGATACTCACATCTTATATACTCCAGATGCTGGACATAAAGCTACAGTATTTAAAATTTGCTATGCTGGGTTTGGTCATACTTTAGGTCAATTCTTTCCTATTTCCCTGTTGTTTTTTTTTTTAGATTGAGAATATTTACCTTGAACTTTGGTATATAGGGATTATATATCTAACTGTTTGAATTTTCAGTAATTTATAGCTAAGAGTTCTCCTCTGACACAGAAGGGACTTTGACTTTGATGTATCAAAAAATTCTGTAAATGGCTTAGACAATAGGGAGGGCATATGTGCCTTTCTGGTTGTATGTAGGATATTTATATCATTTTATCTGTAATATTACCTTATATTTATTTAGAGATTATATATGGTTTAAATTGACAAATGTAGATTGTGAGTTAAGCTAGATTGTCAACTAGATTGCCTTGGGAGCTGTCCATAGGCTTGGTGTAGTACACATATGGGTATGTCTGGATGGGTTAAGAAAGTGTGGGTGAAGAAAGTGTGAGTGAGTCACACTCACCACATTCTAGTGGATCAGGAAAGTGTGAACTGTGATGCTATGTCGGGAACTAGAGCCTTTCATCTTGGGTTCTTTTCCCTGTTGTGCTTCCTGGATATAATGAAGTAATAGGTTTGATTTATAATGCAACTGTACCATATCTCTGCCTTAGAGCTAGTAAACCATGGACTGAAGCTCCTAAAACTGTAAACCATTTTTAAAGGATGAATATCTGAATATCTATCTCTATATCTATTTATCTATCACCTATCAGAATATTATATATATATATATTTTTTGGTTTTTCTCCAGAACCAGGAACCGAACTCACGACCTTGCGCTTGCCAGGCAGGCGCTTTGCCGCTGAGCTAAATCCCCAGCCCCGAGTTCTTATGTTTTAAAACATTTCCTAAAACTTCTAGACACATTTAATGTTTAGTTTAGTTTTTCCACTAAAATATAGTTATTCTCATCTTACATTCATAAATATTTCCCATTGAGACATTTTAAAATAAATTTTCAAATTGAATTGTTACATTGCCTTTTCTCTCTCTAAACTGTTGAACAAATTACTAGGAGTTATGGAGAATTAGAAAGTTGGTAGTGAAGTCCAGAAATATGTATCTTTTGGGGAATTTTCAATTTAAATCTTTGTGGATTCAGGCCACCTGCTCTTCAACAGAAAGGCAAGACAAAAGCATGGCTTAATCTATGTTTCCTCAGGCACTCAAATGCTCTATATCTATACAAATACACCAAACCAAACACAAACAAGTAAACAGCACTGGTATTGTAGTTTTTGCATTCCTTTATTGGATAGCACTGAACTTATACCCATATGTCAAGTGTTGGAATACATGCAAACTTTATATAATGTGCTACATATGGCATTTTCAATTAAAGCATGCTTAAATGGCTTCATTAATGTATAAATTCCTTATTGTTAACATTTATAAGTTCATGTAGAATTTAAATATTAAAAATTCTAATGAATTATCTACTTATAAAATGCTTTCCAAACATTACTTGAGGATGTTTTAAAAAGTTGAAAGGTAAGAGAAGTAGATCCAGATGTAGCAGTGAGTGCACCAAAGACCCTAGGAAAAGATGATAACCCACAACTAGATTCTGCATAATTAATCCCACTGAGTTCTGCCTATACAATTTTAATAAGATCTCTCTTTGCCAAAATGTAATAAAGGATTATAGATTAACCAAAAATAAAAATAAATAAAAAACATTAAGAATCACTCCATCTTTACCTTCTTAGATAATATGTGTTTCAAATATGGATACTAGTAAGGCAGTGCATGTTTAAAGAATCCAAAGATAAAGTAGAACGTTTACTTTTGTTTTTCACATAATTGTACATTATTAAAACTTTCAATGAATATTCATTTGCTAACAAATACTGCAATTTTAAAACTGTGCAATAGATTCAGAATGCAAGAACTCACTGGTAAATGATAGTGCGATATAAATATTCTGAAATTTTTCATTGTGAAACTAATTTAAGTAATTGAAAGAGAAAACTAGCAAGTGAAATGACCCTTTTAGAAAGGCTAAGTATAAAAGCTTGACTATATTTTATCACATTAGAACAAATCTATTAATTTTGAACAAACTCCCTAACAATGGGAAAGATGAATTGACTAAAACACATTCATGTTTGAACTCTTTCTATTGTAAGAAACCCTTCAAACTTTTCACTTTTTTATTATTTTTGATAGATTTCTCTAGTACTTATAATTGAAAGACTAACATTTGCTTGGCTGAACCTATCACTATTCTGCATGAGCATTAATCACAAGAAATATTGATTTTCCAAGGGCTAGTATAATTTGGGATGGAAGAAAAGCTTGTGTATTTTCTGAAAAGAATTTATCTATCCACCTGTAATCTTTGTCCAGCTTCCCTTTTTTACAATTTTCTGATTGCAAAAAATTAAAAATTGGACTTAGAATGTAGTTCAGTGATTGGGTTCTTGCTCATTATGTGCAAAGACATATATACCAATATTTTGAGAAAGAAGGAAAGAAAGAAAGAAAGAAAGAAAGAAAGAAAGAAAGAAAGAAAGAAAGAAAGATGATAGAACAATGTTGCTATATTGTAATATCACTTTTCTCTGTCTACAGCGAACTACAACAATGACTCAGTATTGTGTACAATGGATCTTCATTTATTAAAGATTCTAGCAATCCCCAAAAAATCAAGCTGGTAAGCTGGGGACTAAACCTTTAAAACACTGGCTTTTGGGATACATTTAATGTCATGTATGTAAATATATATGTGTGTGTATATATATCAGATTTCTAAATTTAATATCAATAAGTTTGCTTTTAACTTATAAGAGATTGGGCTGGGGATTTAGCTCAGCGGCAAAGTGCCTGCCTGCAAGCGCAAGGTCGTGTGTTCGGTTCCCAGTACCGGAGAAAAACCAAAAATAATAATAATAATAATAATAAAATAAAAAAAAACTTACAAGAGATTTTTGATTAGGACGACAGTTTGAAACATAAATAATATTACAGAGCTCTTGCATAATGTGGTTAAGTGCAAACGTGTGCATAGGTTTTCTTCATAATATTTCATATTTATGTACACCATTAGAATTACAGGATTTAGACTGGGCAGGCCCCTAGCCACACAGGCGCCTGGGAGGCAGGCAGCCGGTGCCTGGGAAGCTGTGTGGCAGCACACCCTAGCACGTGCCAGCCCTCAGACCAACCACTATCACGGCACAGAGAAGCAATGACATAATTGGCCCTCCATGCACCAACCGTGGAGGCCCGCCTGGCGACTTGCGTGAATCATCCCAATTTAGAGATTATATATGGTTTAAATTGACAAATGTAGACTGTGAGTTAAGCTACTTCAGCTCACAGCCAAGGCCCAAGAAAATGCCTAAACTTTTGTTCAATGAGGAGCAACTGCAGTTTCCCACAGTCTGAAAAGAAAAACCCTAGATTTAAGAAGTTTTCTTAAAACTTATTTAAAGGTGTTACTTGTTTATTTTGGGACATTGGTTGGTTGTCATGAAGAAATTCAGTGAATAAATCTACTTCCATATATTTACAATGCAACTAAGAAATAATGGAACATAATGTATACAGCCAAGTCTGTGATATGCATTGGAGACAGACAAATGCAAAGCAAGGTCTTTGGGAGCAACTAGGTATTGGGAGACATAAGCATGAACTTGTAGAGCACTATCACTGAAGGTTCAGTAGAACAAATCCTTCTAAGTTTGAATAAAGAAAACACTGTTGATTGACTAACAGAAGGAAGGAATAGTCACAGAAACCTTTATGGTTCAGAAAATATATTAACATGGGAAATTCACTAGGTGAACTTAAAAATTAGAAATCCTGAAAGGCATGGAATTGCAGAAAAGTTGGAACACATTGAGAATAAAAATACGTCGATCCTGGAGCATTATCTGTGCATTGGACAGTGACAGAATAGACAAAAGGGTGGGCAGGAGCCACACTGCACAGAAACTTCCATGTCATCTTATAAAGAGTCCAACTTTATCTCATAGACAGTGGGAGTTATGAAAGCTTTTTAACACTGGGACAACACCCCTTTCTAGCCCTCATTCAGTAAATGCTTTAGGCTTTCCTGATTGCCAAATCGAGTGGCAAGCACTGTCAAGAGAGAGAACTCACTCTCCTCCTTCCTTCTCTTCTAAGAACCAGTCTTTCTAAGAATGACTGTAAATAGAGAAGGCAGAATGGGCACTGTTTCTCTCAATGATTTACACTGAACCGGGACAGCGCAAGTGGCAGAAGCAGGCATGTAGTCCTTACAGCAGACCTTCTCCAACTGGCATGCTTCAAGCCATATTTTTTAGAAAGCTAATGTATTAATTAACTCTTTTGATTACATTCCTGTTTGTTCATAATAAGAGTCACTCATAAAATCATCTTGAAAGCAAATTACGAGCATACTGAGGGGTTGGTGAGTTTTTCTTATTTAAAGCAAAATGCTTTATATAAAACAAATTCCCTTACAATGCCCATTATTGTGATTCACACAGAAAAGTTAAAGATGGATAGAATTAGTCTTAGTTCGGCACCATAAATGGCAGAGTCAAGAAAAAAAAATAGAGAAAAGCATTTGTATGAAAAAGATAACTTCTGAAGCAGAGATAGAATGAATAAAGAATTTCCAATCTGTTGCAATGGTAGTATTTACTGCACAAAGCAATAATTTATTTTCTCTGTAGAAAATTAAGAAAGCATATGTCATCTCATAAAAACAATCAATTATCTTACCACCTATTGAAAACCTAGTATTTGATATATTTTAAATATTGTTTCCAGTTCTCTAATTAAAATTGTTTTTATCAGTGAGGTCATTTTTATTTAAAATTGTGAATATATCAATATTTATATCTGTACATGTGAAGAAAGAATAGAGCAAGCCCATGTTTCCACATTTTTTGTTTCTACACAGCAATGCCTAGAATCTTGGCAGTGGCCCTTGGCCAAGCTCTAAGGACAGAACTCCTAGAATGTGCACTTCGTCACTCTTTTCTGTTTATCTCAAACAAATGTTTTCTATACATGGGGAGGCAAGAAGTTGTCAGCATTGTTTAAATTCAGCATAAATTCCCATAGCCTTCACATGGCGCCTTGTTTAGCGTCCATGCTATATATGCAATATAACGGTCAGTTAAAACACTTTGCATCCTGGGAAAAAAGATTTGAAGCTGGAAAAAAAAATGACACCATGTGATCCTAGCAGAAGATAAATTGGAAACTTGTTCTTAACTTCTCAAATCAATTGTGCACCCCCAAAATTTATTTATTAAAATATTAATCCCCACATACCACAGAATGTGAGTAGATCTGAGATAAGACCTTTGCAGAGGTAATTAAGGTAATAGAAGATCGCCAGTGTGATCCTCAATCCCCTAGCACTGCATCCTAACAAGAAGACGAGACAACAAGCCTGCACATACAGGAAGAAACAACACAAAAACTAATAACAAAAAGCAAACACAGGAGGATACACAGAGAAGATGACCACCTGAAAATCAAATAATGGAGTGTCAGGAGAAACCAACTCTGATACCCCTTGATCTTGGACTCCTAATCTCCCCAGCTGTTAGATTATTTTTTATTCTTCAAGCTACAAAGTCTGTAGTATTCTGAAGACTAATAAAATCCCATCCTACAGGAATACTGACTCTCTAACCTCTGTGCTGAATGTGAGTCAGGACTATAACACGCCTGTTTTGAGTAATTCAAGTAAGTTGCCAAACTCATGAGGATCCTAGGATGCTGGAGGAGTATATTTTCTACTCTTGTTGTAATAAGCCTGTTAGTACAGTCTATTTATGTTTTCATTATATTATCTCCAGACTGTGCCAAACTGGGTGCTGGTGCATGTCCTTTTCATTCCTATATTCTGGAAAGATGTAGTGGGAGGAATGCAAGTTCAGGCCCATCCTGGGCAACTTAACAACTTCATGAAAACTGGTCTAAAGGTAAAATAAAATGGCTGAGACATGTGTTCAACCCCCAGGACCACAGAAGAGAAATAACATTTTTCACAATTCTCCTGTTTTTGACATTGGAAATTTGATCTCCTGCTGGGGATTTAGCTCAGTGGTACAGCGCCTGCCCGGCAAGCACGAGGTCGTGAGTTCAATCCCCAGTACTGGGAAAAAAAAACAAAAAAGAAAAAAAAAAATGAAATTTGATCTCATCATTTGCTATAGTAAATGATACTCTGACAAATGGGTTAAATGAGGATTATTTACAACAGTTTTCATTTCAGATTGTTTTCTTAAGATGTGGCTTTAGAAAACGTACTATGAATCCATTTGAATCAAGGCATGCATACATGCTAAAGATCTTAGAGCATATTGTGTTCTTCATTCTACTGTCCCTGGGCTGAAGATACAGCACACTGCCAGAGCACTTGCCTAACAAGTACAAATCACCAGGTTTAGCACCGGGTTTGTGTTTAGTCACACACACACACACACACACACACACACACACACACACACCATCATTGTTCTATTGTTACTTAATTGGCATTAGGTCATTAGCAAATGATTATTTGAAGATAGCATTTGTTATTACATAGTTTTGATATTTTTAACTAAAAGAACTGACAATGTTATTGTTACATTTCACAATACAAGTGAAACTGTACTTTTTGAAATTTTGTTTATCTCACTTCTCCCTTCAAAATCATTTTCCTTTTGATAGGAAGGGGGAACAATCTTCCTTGTCATGCTGTTGGAAAACACCCAGTCACAGCACCATGATCTCCTGGTGAAGAAGAATAAATAATATAAAACTGTTAAAAGAGGTCGCACCACTAGCTTTATCTGTCTGTTCAAGTCATTCTGGCCCAAGTGGAAACCATCATGAGCTGAGCCAGAGACATCATCACTGGAGGCCCAGGTATCATTAGGGTGTGGCCTCCTATGGTTGGGCAGCCTCACTCCAGGAGCAGATCCCCCTGGCATCATCCCATTGGCATCATGGGGGCCCTTCTATATGCAGATATGGCATCCTACCAGGGTGAGGAGGACCCAGGGTACTGGGTGCAGGTGTGTCTTCATGCCTGCTGGAGGAAGAGCAGAAAATGCAGCAGGAAGGATCTTTCCTTGTTGGAACACAGCCATTGTTTTGTCAGTCAGGCTCTGAGCCTGCTATCTACCCATCTCTGATAGTTGTCTTTCACATGCTCTTTGTGCTTCCTACCTCTGCCGTGTGTCTTTTTCACAGACAGAGAGTCATGGCTGAGACACATAGCGCAGTAGTCACCACAAAACTTGGACACGTTGCTCTTCAGGTCATTGCCTGCTCCCTGTTACACAGCTTGATGCATACTGAGATGCCACCAGCAAACATTCCATCAGTACGCTTATAAAACTAACCAGACATCTGTACTTTGTTTTATTGCTTTCTCCTATTACTTTTCTTTACCTTGTGTGAAAATGTATACTTTTATTATACTGAGCTTCTTCAATTTTATAGTTCTTCTTAGTAAATCTGAAAGTTTTCAAAATTCCTCTATTCACAGTTGTGCCCTGACATAATTGGCATACTCTTTAATCTACAACTCTGTAAAAATAATGAATACTATGTTTCTCTATCTCTTATTATTCTACTTTTTAAATAACATCAACATCAACATTGCTCAATGGCCAGTTATAGAGACAGGTAGATAGATATAAACAGACAGATAGATAAAGATATCAAGGGACTGCACAAAAGAAAGAAAGAATGTCAATATTGCATGCAGTAAAAATAGCCTGTATTTAAATTTTAAGTTTTCTTGCCATCTTCTGTATTTACATGGTGAAAAGATCCATTCTATTTATGGTTTTGATTTTTCCCACAGAACATATGTGAAAAGTTTGTCACTTCAGTATGTTATGTTTAAATGTACAGAATAGACTATGCACAAATAAGAAAATATTTATTACTTAAGTTGTCACAGTTTTGAAGTTTTATTGAGCTGTTTTATACTTTCACTTTGTAAATGTTAATTGATTTAGTGAATTTTCCCTTTATATAAAAATACAACATCCATTTGCATTAGGATCAGAAGGTTTTATTTAGACAATTTAAATTACAAATACATACCTTCAATGTACTTTAACGTCAAGATCATTGAGTAAAATACACATTTTATTTGAAGTTCCAATCTTTTATGTGAAAGACTTTATTTTTAAGGTTGATTTCTCTATTTAAGGTAGTCTCATATTGACAGACCAATACAAAGCCAATAACAAAAGTTCACAAGAAATTTTAAAAAATGAATAAAAGAAAGTTATTACTAATTTTCAGAATTTAGAAATGTGATACATTTTAGTTTTGGATGACAGGTAAACTATATGAAGAGTCATTTCTTCCTTTCATGCTTTCTGACCATGTATCTACCCTGCAGCATTTTCTACTTTCTGCCATGGTAGTCCTTAAAAAGGTTAGGGATACTTAAGGACAGGGTATTTCATTTTCTGTAACATGCAAATGAAACACTCGATTGCGGGGAATCACTCGATATGTGGGGAAGCACTCGATACTTGCAACTAAAATGTTTCAATTATTTATTTATTTATATATTTTGGTTTTTCTCCGGTACCGGGAACCGAACTCACGACCTTGCGCTTGCCAGGCAGGCGCTTTTGCCGCTGAGCTAAATCCCCAGCCCCTGTTTCAATTATTTAAATGTTAAGAAATTGAAAATAAAATAACCTTGGAATAATTTGTATTTTTAACAAAATAACTTTTAAATAACCCTAAAATTTCTCTGTGTTCTTGTGTTAACAATGACATTCCCTTTTTTTTTTTTTTTTTGCATCAGGAATTGAACTCAGAACCTTGCACTTGCCATGGAAGGCACTTATGTCACTGAACTATATCCCTAGCTGAACAATTATATTTCTTAATCATGTGTTTACTTATTGTGCATATTATTTGAGGTTATACGTTAGACTTTATTTATAAAAACAGTGAGATGAAGGCACAATCTTAAAGAAATTTAATTCTTGAGAAAGAATCATTAAAGTTTATGTGTAAATCTGTGATTTTTATCTTCCACCCATTTTTTCTGTTTCTTCCATTCTCATTGATAAACATATCTCAATTAGCAAAATTTCATAAAACAATATGAAATTAATTTGAAAAGAAATGAAGGCAAAAACCTATAAATGCAAAGTGCAATTCAATAATTAAAACCACTTTAAATTGAGGGAATTACCTTAGTTCACCATTAGTCAATCAAATATTTTCTGTTGAAACTGTGTAGTATCTTTTGGAGATAAAATGTGACAGTATTACTGAGCTGAAAGATGAAGAGTTGAAGTTTGGCATTTTCCCTCAAATTCACAGTCATGGTAGTGATCATGACATTTTCCATAATTGTGGAAAAATAAGACAAAACAAATTTTTATATTTTACTCAGAGAAATATTTGGTACCTGATGGGGAGAGTATATAATTGAGAAGTAAAATACCAAAGTTGAATATCAAATCAAGAGAAAGAAAGAAAAGTTATTCTAATCCAGTGTAGACAATGTACCTAAAAATATACCTTGATTTAGCATAACTGTCTTATGTGTTTTATATGCTTTGGACCTATCAATATGTGTATGATAATTAACTCTATAAGTACTTATAAGTGAACGAGTCTGATACTGCCGAAGTGGTGGGAGTGAGGGAAAGGGCAAAATGAATTAAGATGTGTTTGTATTTGTGTCAATTCTCCACAGTGAACACGTATATACTGCAAACATGTACCAATAAAAATTTTTAAAAAGTTAGTTAAAAGTGGAAAACAACAGATAATTTACTTTCTTTCAGGAAATGATCACTTTCCATTGTCATTTTGTTCTTGCTTTTGAGTATGAATTTTAATTACATCAAATCATTGAATCAAATTACCCAATGACTGACTATTTCTAAACATATATAAATATCAAGAATATGTATACATTCATTTATGGACACTATTGATATAGGTTATTAAATATTTTGAATATGTTTAACTCATTTTACTATGTGCTTATATTCTTTTCTTCCTCTGAATCACAAATAAACTTATCTATTACAGATTGATTTTATCTCTTGGTTGGTTGACTGTCACACTTGTTGCAAAATCTGTATTAGTCAATGTTATGGTTGACTCATTGTGTCAATTTCATCAGTTTAGAAGTTTAACTATGTAACTCAGATGTTCTATATCCTAGGGTATAGAGGACATGTGCTAGGGAGGCTGTTTCCACTCTAGGATGTTGTAATGGTTAGCTCATTGTGTCAACCTGAGAAGTTTAGAAGTTTAACTAAATGACCCAGTAGGAGACCAGGGTCCTCAATTTGTAAACATCCTGAGCCTATACAAGAGGAGGGCAGGGAGATGGTGTGAGTGCTACACTCACTCAAGGCTAGGTAGCCTGTTTACAATATAAGGGACAAAAAGAGCCTTTCTTTCCCCTTTTTGACTCTTGCTGTTTTTGCTGTCATTTGCTGCCTTGGACTGTTGCCCCCCAAAATGTCACCCTGCCTTCGAGCCAGCTGATTACAGATGGAAACCTCGTCAACCTGTGACCTAAATAAACTATTCCTTCCTTAGTTTTAGGCATCAGGTATTTTGTCTCAGCAATGAGAGGAAAGTAACCAACACAGTCAGGTTTCAACAAAGACAAATAATCCTACAGTTACATGCATGCATACACATGCACACACACACACACACACACTCAGACACAGACACACACACATACATGCCTATGTACATACATACACACATATACAATCGTGAGCCTTCTAACAGTATTTTGGTCAGTGACAGACTGTATGTATGGTAGTGTCACAAAAGTGTTACAAATTACTTTGTAATATTGTAACATTTTAGTTTGTCTACAATAATTCCATGGTCATCAGACAATCCTGAAATTGTGTAATAAAACATTTCTTAGAACCCAGCCACCATTAAGTGACCCATGATCTGAGAAAGCAAGATACTGCTTTTATTATATTTTAATTGCCCAAAAGCAAGAGGTACATTATGATAATTCAATTTATGTATTCAAAGCATGTTAATTAAATTGGAGTAGTTCTTAAAACATGTTTTAGGAAGATCTGATTAAAACATAGTGCTTGTACATAATTAGGGCACAAAGTTTTGATATCTTAATAGAATATACCCCATATATTGATTAAGCCAGGCTAGTTAATCTTACGTTGACATATTTATTGTGAGGCCTTGGCTCTCATAGTAGTGGAGCTGGTGATTTCACTATCTGCAGGACAAGAAAGCAGGCTGGAGATCTAAGAAAACGTTAATACTGTGGCTTGGCTCCAAATGCAGAATTCTTTCTTTCTCAATGGAGGTCAATCATTTTTCTCTTATCATCATAGTGGGCAAATTACACCTGATCACATTTTTCTAATGAAAATAAGTACTTTAGCATAACAGTAGGAAGCTGTGCGTCTCAGTACCTGTAATGGAATACAAGAGCCATTCCTTGTGTTCATTCACATGGTACAATGAGCACCAAAGTGTGTACACATGTGTCAGAAGTGTAAATCTGTGAGTTTTCCCCACATTAGGTACTCTTTTACATTTTGTATATTTGGAATTTTATTAAAAGATCTCTTTTATTTTTCT
>NW_004955418.1:9086606-9138312 GCF_000276665.1 Chinchilla lanigera
GACTTGTATAATTTCAGGGTTATTGAAGGTTACAGACATATATGCCAAATAAATCTTCCAAATATGTTACAAAAATATATGCACTGGTAGATGCAAAGACATTTCATACCTTAAATTTAGAAATGTCTCCTGGAACTCAGCCTCCAGGTCTTCATTCATGCAGTAATAAAGCATATGACATTGTGTACAGATTTATTGTACCTAATTTAACAAGTAGCCACATTAAACAGTTGCTTTATTAGTTACCCATTGATGTTACATTTGCCAAAACAAAACAAAACAAAAAAACACCAGTTAATCAGCACAGGAAATACACAAAAACAAAGTAGAGATTCCTGAAAAAAAAATGTAGCAAGCTCAAAACTGAGAAATATATACTATAACCTTTGGATTTCAGAAAGATAGGACAGTTGATTTCTTGATGATAGCCATTCTTTCCAGGGTGAGATGCAATGTCAGTGTTGTTTTACTTTGTGTCTCTCAAATGACTGGTGATTTTGACCAGTTTTTCATGTATTTAATTGCCATTTACATTTCTTCATCTGAGAAGTGTGTACTCACCCCAGATGTCTGTTTGTGGATTATGTCTTTAAATTAAGGGAATCTTCTGAGTTTCTTCAGTTCTTTATATATTCCAGATATTAGTGCTTTATAAGTCCTTTGTCTGAGGGACAAAAGGCTATAATTTTTTTCTCACTCTGTGGGTTGTCTTTTGACTCTGTTGGAGATTTCTGTTATTAGGCAAAAGCCTTTTAATGAGGTGAGATCCAATTGATTGATTTTTTGTAATAATTCTCTTGAGTTTTGTTCATTAAGTCTCTGCCTACACCAACATCTTTGAGATTTCCATTTGAATATTTAGATCTTTGACGCACTTTGACTTTAGTTTAGTGCGTGGTAACAGGTATGGATCTAGTTTTAGTCTTCAGCATGTGGAAAGACAGTTTTTCTGACACCATTTATTAAAGAGGCTATCTTTCTTGCAGTGAACACATTTGGCTCCTCTATTAAAGATAAGGTGCTGAGTGTGTTTGGAGTTGTGTCTCATCTGTTAATCTATGCTACTGACCTTCAGGCCTGTTTTTCTCCCCAATACCATGCGAATTGTATCACAGTAGGTTTGTACTATAATTACAGGACTGGGATTGTAATTCCTCTTGACTTGCCTTCATTGCCCAGAATTGCTTTTGCTTTTCTATGTCTCTCCTGGTTCCAAACGAATTTTAGGAATGTTTTCTCCAGATTTATGAGGTATGCTAATACTATTTTGTTTGGGACCACATTAAATCTGTATAGCAGTTTTGGGAGTCTGACCATTTTTGCTATATTGATGCTTCCCATCCAAGAGCAAGAGTTACTCTTCCATTGATTGAAATCCTCTTTGATCTCCTTTTGCAGGGTACTGTAATTTTTCACTATAATAGCTTTTCATCCTTTGTTAGGTTCATTCCTAAGTATTTCATTTTTCTAGATGCTGCTGTGAAAGCTATGCTTTTCCTAATTGCTCTGTTTGCTTGTGTACAGGGATGCTATTGATTTTTGAGAGTTGATTTTGGATCCTGCTAACCTTCTGAATTTGGATCCTAAGTCTACAAGTTGTTTGGTGCAGTTTTTGGGATCTTCTATGTAGAGCATCATATCATCTACAAATAATGATAATTTAGCTTCTTCCTTTCCTATCTTTACTCCTTTTATTTTTTTCTCTTTTTTAATTGCTCTAACAAATGCTGGCAGGGCTGTGGTAAAAAGATGAACGCTTCTCCAAAGTTGGTGGGAGTGCAGACTGATGCAACCTCTATGGAAATCAGCGTGAAGATTCCTTAGAAAAATAGGATTAGATATCCCATTCATCCTGTCTATTCCCCTTCTCAGTATCTTCCCAGAAGAATAGAAAACATCATATTGCAGGGATATATACACAATCCATGTTTATACCTGCACATTTGTAATAGCTAAACCTTGGAAACAACCCAAATGCCCATCAGTTGAAGAATGGATAGAAATATGTGTTTTTCTACACATAATGGAGTCCCACTCAGCTATACAAAAGGATAAACTTGAGACTTTTATTGGTAAATGAATGTAACTTGAGAACATATTCATAAGTGAAATAAATCAGCCCCATGTCTGTGAACATAATATTGTCTCATTAGTGTAAGAAATTGAAGAAGAAAAGAGGATACAAAATGTACAATAAGTACTGTAAACTGGGAAGAAACTCTGCAAAGAAAAAGACAAACTGCAATGGGGAAAGGGGAATGGAAGAAAGGGAAAAGAAAAAAAAAATATATATATATACACAAGAGAGTTAAGAGTTTTACAGCTAGCTTCTCTTATTTTCTTCAAAAGAATGTTTTGTGCTAATATTGTTTAGACAAGATACCATACCTATATCTTGTATTTTGAATAACTACTACTAAGACAATACACAATGTGGTAATTATTGTAACTCTCTTACTAACTTGTCTTATATTTTTTCTCTCTAAAATTAAAAAAAGATATAATATTCGCCTTGTATGCAGTGAAGAAGAAAAACAAAAAGTAGTTTTGATACTGTCAACATTATACCACAATGATAAGATTGATAGGGAAGCTGAGCATGGTGGTGGACATTTGTAATCCCAGTACTCGAGATGCTGAGTCAGGAGGATCCTGTGAGCTTAAGCTCAGGCTGTTCTACATAGTGAGTTCAAGGCCAGCCTGGACTATTTATGGAGCCCTTGTCTCAAAAACCTAAACAACAGCATTAAAACAGACTAATGTGAATCCTCAACAAAAATGAAGTCAGAAATGGTCACATTTTACAACAATATGAATGTGGAGTAGATGTAGAAGAGCTACACAGCAACTATGACATCACTCAAAGCACAAAGCATTGCCCAATGATTGTGCTTTCCTGAATTCTAAACATATCAGGCAGAACTAGGTTACAAAGAAAATAACAAGCACAAAATACCATGAAGGAATTTTGTTACAGAATTGGGACTAAAATTGATAAATGATCAATTACAAGAGAAGAACACTCCATATCTGCCTGAAGAGCTCCACAAAGGAATTCTGGAACAGACTGCTGAACAGATAGTTGAAACATCTCAAGAACCTCCTAAGAAAATAGGATGAACAGCAAGATGCCAGGTATGTCCTGCCAAAGAGGACAGGAAAGCAAAACTCATGTGCTATCAGTGTGAGTGAGACTTGTGTATGGAACATGCTGTTCTCATGTGTGAAAACAGCTTTAGGTGTGGTAATTGAAGTAGTGATTATTTTTGTGGTAGAATTTTATTTTTATTTTCATTTCAGTTCACATAGAAATTTAATCCTGCTGTTACTTTTAGTAAACCAACAGTTGATATAGAAAATGTTGATGTCTATTCTAAACACTTGCTATATATTTGATATTTAATTTAATTTAATTTTATTGGTATTTCATTTTCCTGCTAGGTGGACATTGTATAATATAATAGGAATGTTCTGACAAAAGAAAAAGACAAGAGAGGTGACAAGTAGGGCCTGCCAAACAGTAAAAGAAAGCTGAACACATGAGTTGTCACTGTGAGTGAGTTTTGTATATGGACCATGCTGTTGTCAAGTGTGAAGACTGCCTTAAGTGTGATAAATGAAGCAAAGATTATTTCTTTGGTAGTGTTTGTTTGTAGTGTCCTCATAGCTCCCATATGAATTTATCTCTGTTGTTATTTTTTAGATATTGTAAGCAGATAAACAATTGATGTTGAAAATATTGAGGTTTATTCTACACACTCTATATATTAAGAATTTGAATTTATTTTGTTGGTATTTTATTTTCCTCTTAGGTATACTTTGTATAATATAATAACACTCATAAAATAAAAATTTATAATTCCTCAATAGAAATACTCCTAAAAACTAAACGTGGTTGCTCAGGAAAACAAATATAGACATGTAAGATTGATCAAACAATTAAACATTAACTGTTCCTTTCAATAAAGTGATAGAAGTAAGGAGTATGACTTGTATTGTTTTTGTGTTATTTTGTAAATGTATGTGTGTTTGTTAATATGTTCTTGTTCTTTTATTTTTAAAACAAAAAAATTTTTAATAAAACATGGGCATTAGATATCCACAGAATGCACCTTTTCTAAAACTAATACTCATGCCTGTTATGCTTTTAACTGGTAGGATGAGGCCCACCCACATGGGGGGGGTAATCTACTTCTTTCACATTCTACTATGTCATATGTTAATCTCATCTGAGAAATACCTTCAGTGATAGTTACACCATTGTTTGATGAAAAACTTTTGTCCCATGGCCTAGGTAGCCTGACATATGAATTTCACCATCATATTGGTTTATCAATATTCTAACTTTATAATTTTAAACGCAAAGTGAAAAATTTCAAAATATTTTGTTGTAGTGGTTATTTTCATTAGTAACATTTCTTTGCTACTCCACTGGATGTTTTTACTGAGAGAATGAATACTTCAGGCAGAGTTTTTACACCTAAAATATTTGTGGAACATTATTTGCAAGAGTAAAGGAAATAAACATGAAAGTACATTTTTTTTTCTAGAAAAAGTCCTTTGAAAATTCATTGCTTGCACATAATTCAGAAAAATACTATTCAAATTTCTTGTATATGGGCTGCATTTCTCTGGCAAGACTGGAAGATGCTATACAACAAGATTAATTAGTTTTCCCTGCTAACACTAAAGTATCCATTGGATTTGCAGTGTGATACACAGTAAACAGCTTTGATTTTTTTAAGAAGGAAAGCAAGGATTAATCAAAGCCCATTCAATGAATGTAACACTATTCGAGCCTCCTGTCTTGTTAGAAAGCATCCAAAATATCTTCTCACTGTGCAAATCAGGAGTATTCTGCCCATCCCTATATACTGTATTTTGATGAATTATGTCCCCTTCTATATAAAAATTTTCAATTTAATAAATAGTTTATTTGATTAATTTACTCCAAATTTTTATTCCTTAACATTATTCTCAAATTAAAAAACTAAACCTTTTTCAGATGTTTTCAATGTAAAAGTTACCTCAATTTATTTCAAAATGCACTTTGCACAAATGGAAACAAATGGAATAGTTAAACAAAAATACAAGGCTCTTTTAAAAGTATGAGGTGGATATTTTAAGAGCTTTCAAACACACAATTACTACATTGTTAACAGAATTGAAGCCCGGGGAAAAGGAAATGTGAACAAACATCTTGTGGGATGAAAGCTATTTCCATTCATTAAGAAATCCTCTGTAGTGCTTTTCCCCAAGACCAGGGTACTCCTGACAGTACAGCTAACAAATTTTATATGCCTGAACATTTATTTTCATGAACTTAATTGACCATTTTAGGAAAGAAATGGTCTTCTATGATAACAACAAGATAAAAGCTGGTAATTGACTGAAATGCCTGCGTGCAGCTAGCTAAAACCACTTTCGACTAATGGAGACCTGAACGAAAAGCATGAAAGTTTCAGCCAATTGTAGAGAAGGTCACAAGATTTTTTTACCTTTTTTTTCTGAAACTTATAAGAAAACAAAACGTTTTGGTGATGTATCAACTTTAAAAGGCTATGAAAGAAAAAAGATTGCATCAAGAATTATTCTGCAGGACACCTGATTATCATGCACTGTGCATGGTGTATTACGGAAAATTGATATTATTTTAAAAGCTTTTCTTCAGTATGATTATGCTGTCAACACAAGGTTATTTCATGTGCATAAGACCATAAGACCAAGAATATTCATTAATGTTTTCAGAAGTTGGCAACAATAATATTCTACAACACAAGGGTTTTGTAAACTATAATAAAAACTTTGTTGAAAAATTTTTCAACAGTCTCATAAATGATTGCACATTTTATTTTTAGTAGCTAAAACAGCACATAATATAATTTAAAGTGAAATTTATAATTATTAGTATAGTATAATTTTATATAACCAAATGCCACGCATGCAAAACTTTGTGCCCATTCTTTATATCCTTGTATTTATACCTCAGTGTATTATCTCTATTGGTATTGTTTCTCAGCAAGAACAATGAATATTTAACAGATTTCAAATTTGGTGGTTTTACTTTGGATAAATCTAGAGAGTACCCAAGTTAGCACAGTCGTGCTACTAATAATTCAAAAAGTATATATTAATGTTTATTTCTTTAAATTACATTAAATGGACATATAATGGACTAATAAAATTGTAAGAATGGATTTGTTCTGCCTGTCTTCCTTCTTTATTTTACATTTTACACAAGTTTTAGATGAGAATATATTAGATTAACAACAAGAACAATACATAATTTAAAGTGTACTTGCTTTTGCAGAAAATTCTCGACACGAGGTTGTAATTTAAAATAAGGTAAGAAATCACCATTTATTCTCTACAATCTTTATTTTTTGTATCTATTTATACAGTCCTATATCCAGACCTCAAGAACACAGCATGTACTTGACAAGTACAGTCAATGTTTAAATTCTTAAAATTTTGTTACAGTGAAGGACACATTGCTATTATTTCTCTAAAATACCCCCCCACACACTTTGAATAAAGTTGTTTCAGCACTTTCTGGAAGTGACAAGTTCTGGAAGTCTCTTTCATGAGTGTCTTTAGGAGGTGTGATAAAAAATCAGTGAATGCTGCTAGCCATCGCTCTACAAAAACAAGAGAGGTTTATAAGAACATAGGTGTGTCCTCACCCACCTTATTCACTAGACCCAGCACGGTGGCACTTCTGGTTCTCCAGAAGGACCACTTCAAAATGATCATGAAATATAAATGTTTTAAGTTGATTCGGGACACTGAGGCAGCCACGATATCACAGCTAAAGACACTAACAAGGGGAGAGTGCATATCTGCTTTAGAAAGTGGCACGAACGTGGGGCTACGTGTACTTGAAGTGAGTAGTAATCTTTTGAGAATGATTAATGGCAATCTGTCTTTTATTGTAAAAAAATTTCAAAGTTTAAATATTTACCAGTGTTTTCCATCATACTTTGTATACTTTCAAAAAATCAACCGTTTGTCTCTCTTATTAATTTGGAAAAGTAGGGGGCTGGGGATTTAGCTCAGCGGCACAGCGCCTGCCTGGCAAGCTCAAGGCCGTGAGTTCGATTCCTGGTACCGGAAAAACAAACAAACAAACAAACAAACAAAAAAAAAATTTGGAAAAGTAGACTACATATTATGTCCAGTGAAAACTTGTGTTCCCTTTACTTGGTATCTAAACAAACCATGAGGAAGAAAGTAATTTTGTTTTCTTGAGCATTTTTGCTTTCCTTTTAATTATATAGTGTAGTGGATTTTACCTCCACAAATCTTCATGAAAGTTTCATAGTATGTGATACTACTGATCATAATATTCCTCTTTATAATAAATATATCTTTCTTTGACTGCTGGAAATAATATTATTTTTAGTACCACTTTAATGGCTTTTTCATGATACCACTTCCACAGTTAGCAGAGGTTATGCTCCTATTTCCTCCTGAAAAATGAATTTTACATATATAATTTTTAATCCAGATAATCCACCCTAAGGCTGGGGATACAGCTCAGTGTCATAAGTGCCTGCCTGGCAAGCTCAAGGTCCTGAGTTCAATTCCAGGTGAAAAAACAAACAAACAAAAAACGAGACAGTCCACTCTTCTTTATTAATTAGTGAATTTATCAGTTTAATATTTCAATTATTCTCATATAATGAATGATTTTCACTTCATACCAACAACCCACATGAGTTACATTTCAGTTGTTTGCTGAAAAAAGCAAACCTTTGTATATGCACTTGACATATTACAAATAGTTTTTAAAAGTAGCTTCATACTTTCTCTTGTAGAACAAGTTAGTGATTCTCCCATCATTAATGGAAATAGATTCATTATCACCTGATCTTAAGTCTCAATACATTTACTTTCCTAAATTTCATCAGTGAAACACCACTTTTCTTTGAAGTATTTGTTTCATTTGGCAAATGTTAAGTTTACCTTATGCCTTTTACTTCCTCCGCTATGTTATATCTCTTTCTGGGTAAATTATTGGTCACATCAATTAATTGCACAAAGATTAAGTACACTTGAAATTATTATGCATAATTTTTCATGTGCTACAGGAAAATATTAATTTATGCCTTAAATATATAACTGGAAAAATGACATTTTCAAGAGTATGGAACCAGACAGGGCATGAAGTGACAAGGACATGGACTAGGTGTATGACATCTCAGGGAAGAAAAAATAAATTCAAAAATATTGTGAAGTATGAATTGTTAGAATTATTTTGCTCACTTGACAGTAGTGCTTCAAAGAAAATATGTGCACGTGTTTTGCTTTTATTTTAATTCTTCCTAGAGGGACCTTATCTTCTTTGAAGTACTCAACTTTGTATCATTTTTCATTAATACACTATTCCCATTAGCTGCCAAAATACTTTAAAGTTTAATGACAACGTCTAATATCCCTGTGACAAATGGCACAGGAAAATAATTCTTATTGAGTATTCTCTAGAATAATTATGTATACAGTTTTGCCAATTATCTGATTTATAGGCTGAAAGAAAATGATGTATTTCCTCTAAGGAGAAGTTATATTAAAAATCACAGAAATACTTTTTGTGTAAGGTAAAAGTGAATGCATACTGCTTTAGTTTCTTTCAAATATTATCAAGTGATGTTTCATTGGATGGAAAAATCTTCTTCAGCAATGTCCATCATAAAGATTAGAGATATTTTGTAGATGTGACAATCTTTCTATAATAACTTTATTATCCCCAATAATAAATGCTATTACTCAGGATGATATCTATTTATTTTTTAAATTGTGTAAATTCATACTTCCTTACATATTGCTTCAAATTCTTAGAGTTATCTAATTTAAATATGTAGTAGTGTTTTAAAATAATTAAGTCTACATTTAAATTGAAGTCCCTTTTTCTCATATTTCCATGAAGTAAGTCAAAAACAAGCAAACAAACAAATAGACAACTACCTTGGTTTTCAGTTTGTGGTGACTATGCTGATAATATTATGATTGCTGCCCTGTTTTGTTAAGACAAGGAAATGCTACAGTCTGGGCACCCTGAGCCTCAGAAATGTGTTTGCTCTCAGATTTGGATGCTAGTAGTCTTTGATGAATGCATTATAAGGTTGGTTTCATTTAAGGCTTTGATTCTTTACTTGAAGATAAGCTTTTTCTCAGTGTTTTCATATTGGTTTTTCTTTGTATATGAGCATTTCTCATTTGTATATATTCCATTTTTTTTCTTAAAAAGGACCCCACTCAGTTGGAGGGCTCCTTTTAACAGCTTCATTATAATAATAAATATCTCTTTAAATATCTTATTTCTAGAGCAGTTACACTGTGAGGTACTGGGTATTAATCATTTCCATTTATGAATTGGAAGTACACAATCTTTGGCCCGTAGTACTCTGACCTCTGGTTCCCCAGAATCCATGCCCTTCTCAAATTCAAACTACAATTGCTTTCCTCCCCAGCAGTCTAAAAGCCATACACATTTCTGACTTAAATTCCTCAATCTGATCTAAGCATCACTAGTGTAAGTGAGACACGAGATATGATTCACTGTGAAGCTAAATTCCGATTTAGCTGTGAATCTATTCATCCAGAAAAATTACCTACTTCAAAAAGGTACAGGTCTTTGAATTGGACAGGGGTTGAATTTTGTTCAGTTCTTTACATGAGCTAAGATAATTGTACTTCTAATTTCTATTGGTTTGTTGAAAGGGATAGTAAGTGTTTAATTGTTTGATCACTCTTGCCTACCTATATCTGGAAATCTGGGCAACTACTTTGAACATAACAATATGTAATACAAAAACCATTGATTTCCTACCATCTTATTTTGAAATTCTGTATAATTTTTATAGTTTTTGTGTTGTTTTGTTTATGTCTTTGTTTTTGTTATTTTGTTTTTGTTCTTTTCCCTTTAAAATAATGTTTAAAAAGAAAAAAAAAGGTATGGAGTAGATGTTCCCATTCCAAAAAACAACAAATAGAAAAGTGAAACGAGATCATGGTTTCCTACGAAGCCCCTCAAAGTTTTCATTATATTTTAAGACTCAAGGATAAGTGCGTGCCTCTCTATGCCCCCACATTATTCAAGTGGGTTTTTTTTTTAATTTTAAAAATAAAAGGAGGAAAACATTAACAGACAGACAACCATTTACAAAATAGCAACAGAACAGTACTGACAATACAGAGTTACAAACAAAGTGGTAGGGAATTAACAATGCTTGTTGTATTGCATAGTGATATCTTCAAAGTGGTTTCTCATGAAAACAAATAGCGACATGCAACATTGATCAATCACGGACTCATTAACAGTTCTTTTCGGTGGCTGCACTTTATCCATTGGATGGGGCAGTAGTCTGTAACCTGAAATGGGAGGTGCTTCTGATCACAAAAACCAAGAGGAAATCCTGGGCCCTTGTGTCTGTGCTCTCTGGTTCACGGGTAACAGAGGCAGCTTCTATCAATCTCTCAATCACCTTCAGGATGATTCTTACCTTTTCTTGAAAGGAGAATTAATTTCATATCCAGATAGTTTTATTTTCTCATCTTGTAGAACCTCAGGATTGTGACAACTTTCCTTTACTTGTTCTATACACTGTATCTGTCCAAGCTGGAAGTGCTTCTGCTTGTGAGACTTCATCTTTATTCCTGACTCCAGCTGAGATGGTAGACTACATCCAGAGGTCATATTAGTAATCTCTGCAACAAATAAAGTCAGGAGTCAAGTTTGTTTTCTCCTCAGCATTTTTCTTTTTCTATAGTTAGGGGAGGTTGAGAATTTTCCAAATCTTCAAGTTCTGGTTCTCTTTTTGTGATTCTTCCTTTAATTTTAATATTTTTTATATCATTGTAAACAGTAGGAATATGTAAGGGTGTGCCTTCAATACTGTGCTTAGAAATGTTCTCAGCTAAATTACATGTACTAATAAAAATAATGATTAAATGAAAAGGTCGAATAATATACATTCCCTTGGAAAACAATATCCAAAACTATTTGTTACACATTCCACAAACTTTAGAACACACTGACCTTGACAAGGCCATAGGCTTTTCCTGACATGCTTCTCCAAACCATTCCAGCCTGTGACCACTATCTAGTATCCAAGACACACCACATATTTAAGAATTTGATTCAGCAAAACTGTACTGAAATCTATGCTTGGGACAGCGGTTATTTTCCTTTACTTATATGTATGTTCATCAGAATTCCCCCAGAGATTCAGAAGCACTTCTGTGTGTGTGTGTGTGTGTATGTGTGTGTGTGTGTGTGTGTGTGTGTGTGTGAGAGAGAGACAGAGAGAGAGAGTGTGTGTGTGTGTGTGTACAGAAGGATATATAAATATTGACAGATAAGAGATAGTAAAGTTGGGCAAAGGAAAGTGATAATTTTTAAGGAACTGCCTCATAAAATGTGACCATTTGGCAAGAAAAAATAAATGGATAAGGAAGATTGTCAGGTAGGAAAAGAGGGCCGGGGATATAGCTCAGTGGCATAAGCACCTGCCTGGCACGCACAAGGTCCTGGATCTGATTCCTGGTACCAAAAAATCCCAAAAGAACAGGTGGAAAAATAGCTGTAGTTTGAGTTCAAACACAGTCAGCAAGTAGAATTCTTACTCTCTCAGAGGAGGTCACCCTCTCTGGTCTTTTATTCTGTTCAACTGATTGAATGAAAAATCCCCACATTAGGGAGGGTATTCTGTTTTGCTTAAAATCCATTGATATCAACCTCACCCAGAATATATCTTCTCAGAATCATCCAGAAGGATGTTTGCCCAAATGACTGTTCAGTTGGTCCCAGCCAATTTATCATAACATTAGCTGTCACATTTTTCACGATTTGTAACACATTATTTAAAGACATTTAAAGTTTAATTGGGGGCTGGGGATTTAGCTCAGCAGCAAAGCGCCTGCCTGGCAAGCGCAAGGTTGTGAGTTCGGTTCCCGGTACCGGAGAAAAAACAAAAAAACAACAAAAAAAAAAAAAAAAGAAAGAAATCGTATAAAGTTTAATTGATATGTGGTATCAAAACTGGATTGTCTGAATATCCATAATTATTTCAAGCATATTACAAAAATATTCAGAATTATCCTTCAATACATGTACAGAATTTTAGTAAAACCCATTCTTTGTAAAATTCCACTGCACTTTGCCTACCCTATTAGTTAATGGTTTCTAATTCCATCTAATTTTATTACAGCCTATTTTACATCACACCGTTCATGGAAAAAATATTAAATACTTTTTATCACTTGTTACTTTTATAATTAGTCTCCATCTTTACTCAGCCATTTTGGCTGCATTTTATCTGGATGATAAACTGGACAGTGGTGCATGTCTGCAACCTCAGCAATCAGGAGGCTGAGACAAGAGGATTGTTATGGGTTGAAGACCAGCTGGGCTACATAAGGCCAGAATCAACTACATACCTAGACCCTGTCTCAAAAAAATAAATGAACTGAACAAATTATATTTATTTTAATCAATTAATAATTATGTATATTCATTGTATATCCTTAATTTTTTGTTTTAATTCTAGACTTTTCACAATTATCTACTTAATTTAGGCTTTTAAATTATCTGAAAACACATACAAACAATATCCAAGATATCATTAGTATCCATGAATAAATATGCAATGTTTATTAGTTACTATAGAAACAGACCATTGTATAATTTACTTTTAGAAGACACTGAATAAAAATAGGTTCAAATAAAGTAGGCCTAACAAAATTAAAAAACTGTTGATAGACTGTATTGGTAATACTAGTTTACATACTTTGGATTTGACATAAGTTTTGCTTAAAAGGAAATAAGACATTCAAACAATATTTTGATAGATTTAAATTCTTGAAGAATTGTACTAGCAAAATTTGCACATATGTATACAGCATATAAATCATATACTTTCACTTTATATTGTTTTAAAATTTTATCCTGTCAAAGCACATTAATGTACGTCTAGGTAAAGCTTGTCAAAATTCACAAACACATGCAATCAAATCATTCTAGGCAAAAGTGTTGCCAGTCTCTTCTGAATCTTATTTGCACTTTTACTTCTTCCCTCTAAAGGACCACAATTTTGCTTGACTGAGAAAATTATGCATAAACGGAGGACTATGTTAGGTAAAATGTTTGCAAATAGATAGTGGTATCTGACATAATATGGGATTTCTTCAGGATGTACCTATGCTTATGTGAAGCTCAACTAATCAATTCAATTATCTTTCATTATCTCTAGATTATATTATCCTGTGATCTTTCATAAACAGACACTAACAAGTTTAAAGCTTAAGAAATTATATCTGGCATGTTTTTTCCTGATTCTGTACATTGATAATAACCTGTATCAAATACAATGAACATCAAAACATGCTATACAAATTTATATGCAAGTTTCAATAGATATAACAACTCATTTACTATCACGTTATACCAATTGAATATTTCCATATGGTATTACACAAAGAAAATCCTTGGAGAAAAATATTTCAAATAAACTTTGCTTAGTGAAACAGCCACTTCTTTCAGTGATTCTATATAATTTTCATGGTGAATATTGTTGCAGAAGTGGAGACTTGAAGAACATTTCAAGAGTTTAAGAGCAAAAGAAAATAGTGAGGAACTTGGAGATCAAAGGTTCAAAGGCATATTGCAGTAGTGTATTATTTTTCCTTAGCAAAGTGGTGCAGAAATTGTATAGCTCTATCTATGCTTTGCTTTTACATTGTCTAGAAATAGAAATATGCTTAGCCTTACTTCACTGGTTTTATAGCCAGAGGCAAGACCTCTGTGAAGGGAACATTTGGCTTATTGATATCATTAATAGGATATCAATGATAGTGATATTCATGATAGTTCATTACTATGCTGATTTGTCTATCTTATAAGCATCAGGACCTTTAAATTTTAAGGTAAATAAGTTATAATTTTATTGAGAGTAAGAATTCTTCAAGATGTGTATGTTTGCTCTTTTAAAAAAATTCAACACTTATTACACTACTGGTCATGGGAAAAATAACACCTATATTAATATTTAAATGTACAACTATAAATCAATAGTTTTTGTTTTAAAATGAAATGCACAAAGTAAAATCAAAGTAACATACAACTGTTCCAAGGATTGTATTTAACATTTGAAAGCATTTCATTAAATAATATATTCAATAGCAAGTTTCTAAAGAGAATTAGCATATTTATGTGGGTACAGTTTTATGTCCAATTTGCAATGATTATATCATTATGCCTAATGAAATGTTGATTTTGAATTTTTCCTTAAAAACCGAAAATCTGTGTTTTGCTCCTGATTAAATCAGCAAAACCGACTTCTATTCAAAAGTGACATCGGCAACAAATTCTCCTTTTACCACAACAACACTGATAAAACACATCAGAAGCATGTAGTGTAACCATCATAAAGGCATAACTATAATCAAATGCAAAAGAAATATATCATGAAAAGAAACAGATCTGCAACTTGCAGATATGTAACTATCATGAAAAGAAACAGACAGAAACAAAGGACCATTGAGGTTCCAAGATAAGCTGTTGAAGTCCTCGGGAAGTTTGAGCCCTGCCTAGAGACCGTGGACAATGCAGACTAAGGTGACATCCGTGGTGAATAAAAACATACGTGACCATCAGTGAAATTAAAAGACAGAGAAGTTTAGGGGCGGGGGTAGAAATACAGAAAAAGTGAACTTAAGCATAAAGTTGCATATTCAAGCTGGTAGAAACAAAAAATTTAGCAGTGTGATGACTGGCTGAACTGCCCATTAGTCTGTGAATGTTCTGATATATTCAATGTTACAGTGTTTTAGGTTAAAATTTTTTTCCAACAATATCACCAATAACAACAAAACACAGAAGGAAGAAATACAGGAAGGAACAAAGAGAGAAAGTGGTGAGCAACCAAAATAAAAAGAACTGATTTTGTAATGATTTTTTTTTTGTTTGTTTGTTTTTCTTCGGTACCGGGAACCGAACTCACGACCTTGCGCTTGCCAGGCAGGCGCTTTTTGCCGCTGAGCTAAATCCCCAGCCCCTGTAATGATGTTTTAAGTCCAGTTGTGCAACCCTGGAACTATGGTGGTCGAGAAAGAAACAATAAAAATGCAACAACAATGCCACTGCAGATCTGAGTGCAATCCACGGCTGTGCCTGTGCTCTGATCTAGACAACCTCTTCTATATTTGGGTTATAAGTAGGCTTAGAAGATATACAACGTTCTTTCTTTTTGGGGCAAAGACATTGCTAATTACCAAGAGTCATGATTCCTCTGCTCTACTGCTAAGTAATCACTTTAGAGCTTAAGTCTAGATCCATCCCCGTTGTCCTTGGGATACTTGAATTCAAAGAAAACTAAAAAAAATATGCAGATGACAATGAAACTTGCTATGTCATGAGCAAATAGTTTTTGTCTTTGACCCAGGAGTCTCAGGTATTCAGTCAGCATGCATGAAAATGGTTATTTGCTACGCTGCAAATATAGGGCCCAGGATGTAGCTCTATGGCACAAGCGCCTGGCTGGCAAGTGCAAGGTCTTAAGTTAGATTTCTGGTATAAAAAAAAGTGCAAATATGATCACCACAGTACGTGGTGGTCAGTTCCCTGGGTTTCAGTTTTGCCACTGATATTCAAGATTGAGTATTAGAATAGCTGGCAATCTAGCAATGTAATACCCACAGACACTGACACCTACACACAATAAACCCAATACATTCTAGTCAAAGACCAAGAAAAGGCAGCCAGGAAAAACACAAAATACTCTCCTCAGCCTAGTTCAATAGAAAGTATTGTGCCTACACTCTCTGGTGCCACTGAAGACCTGGTAGGAAGCCCATAGACCTTCGTGTAGTGAGGCACCCCACTTTTATGCCATGGTCCTGGCAATGAAGGCCAGGCAGGAAATTAGGATTCTCAGTATGCTATAACAAGGCTCCTTTCTGTGAACTGATGATACAGACCGCACAAAGAGAATGGACCTCCATGAACCCAGAGTGATAATGTTTTTGCTCCTCCTTCCTAACAAGGATACCATCAGAGGGTTCGTAGTAGAGTTAGAACTTTTGCCATCAGCTAATTGCATCACACCTCCATCTCCTGCAATAGTGTCAGTGGGGCCAAGCACTGTGCTAGAAATCTTTTCCTTCCTAGTATTAGTAGGAGCTTTATGTCTGTAGATACTAAGGAGGCTTGAGGAAGACCTTCAGCTCCATACATCCCTACTTGTGAAAAGACCAAGCTTCCTCCATCCACACAACAGCTGTGTAGGAAAACTCAGTTAAAACAGATCGCTTCAGTAAGGTAAGATTTCATAACAATAATAGTATTTGTGTTGAGCTAGGGATGTAGCTAAATGGTACATTGCTCATCTAGAATGAGCACGATCATGGGTTTGATACACAGTACTGCAAATAAAATAATAATAATAATAATAAAATCACTCATACCAAGACCTAGGGAGATCTCAAACAATGTAAAAGAAATGGAGCACTGATATAACTGAGATGTCAGAATTATAAAATATTAGACAGACATCTAAAGCAAAGAAAAAAAAGAGATGGAAGTAATGCAATACAAAAGTAAAATACAAGGCTGGGGATATAGCTCAGTGGCATAAGCGCCTGCCTGGCAAGCACAAGGTTGTGAGTTCAATCCCCAGTACCGCAAAAAAAAAGTAAAATACAAAACATAAACCTAAACAAGTCAATATTACATTAAAAGCAAATATTCTTAATGGACCAATCAGAAAATGAACAATGGTCAATTGGATTAAAATATATAACCAAATTATATGTATATGTGAATATAATTTTAAGTATAATGATGCAACAAGATAAGAGATATGATAAATATTAAATAAATCAAAACTAACAATGTCAATATCAGGTAAAATGACTTCATTGTAAAAAACTCATATACAGATAAAAATCATATGTAAGTCTGAACAAAATATGAAGAATTGAATTTTACTCTAAATATGCTTTTCTAAAAACTTCAAGAAGTGGAAACACAAATCAATTGATTTCCTTAAGGAAAAAATTGTTTTGTTACAATGATCAATTTTTTCATCTGGACTCATAAATTCATTCACAGTAACTCTATTTAAAATGCATAAATCACTATTTCCTTACTAATTGTTCTCATCTTTCCTGACTTTTCATAATCATTAATTCCTAAGGGAAACTTTACTCAATATCTTAATGCATTAACTGTCCTTCCTTTATGCTGTAGTTCATACACTTAAAATCAAAAGCATGTATTTAAAGTCTGAGGGGGTTTCTTCCACAACTCTAGAAGTTCCATGACTACTGAATGAAAAATAAATAAATTAATGCTACTAATAAATTTGGCTGTGAAAATTCTCCACATTGTCTGCTTAATAACAGAAAATTAATGCCTTCTTCATATTGAAACACATTAGAAAGTATTTTTCCACTCTTATTTCTGAACCAAAGTGCACTATATATGTTTTTTCCATTCATTTTTGAGTTCAATTGATGGCGTTTATGTATACATACAGTAAGTTTTGAGCATATCTCTTTCCAGTGAACAGGACAGTAAATCATGTGAAGGACATCCTTCATTATTTTTCTCCCTCTAACCCTCTCTGCCAACTTTACAATAAACAACTCTGAACTTTGAAATTTGAAAAATTGGACTTTTTTCCTTTAAAGAAGACTATCATCTGCGAGAATCCAATACTTTTCATAAGACTGGATATACTACTTTAGTGACCTTATCATTGTCAAGATGAAATACCCCACACTCACAGTTTAAAGGAAGAAAACTTCATTTTGACTCACAGTTTCAGAAATTTCAACCCATGATTGGCAAGTTCAAATCCACAAAAAGCATGGAGGAAGGGCCTGCTGCTGAGGAACACGCTCATGTCATGGGGGCCAGGAGGTAGAGAGAGAGGAGAATATTCAGCTAGTGAGGGAGATATTCCTTTCTGGGTCATGTTCCCCGTGACCTGCCTCTAACCAGGTCCCACTGCTAACAGTGAGTCAGCTAGTTTCATTAATCCACAGATCCACTGTTTCTGTGATCCTATTGCCTTCCAACCTCATGAGACTTTTTGGAAACACCTTACCTCTAAACCATAATGAACACCTTACCCATAACACAGTTCAACAGATACTTTATTGAAGTTCTTTCAAGCAGTTACCTTCAATACACGGTTCTAGAAGTAATGTTCAAAATAATGTAAAAGCAGAACACATTTGATTCAACTCCTAACCTCTCTCATGTATGTTTTTTCATTCTTAATTTGGGAGATTAGTTCAGCCATTGTACACTGCAGATGCTGAGTAAATGATGCACACGAAGAACAAAGGCAGTTAGAGCAAAAGTAGGCGAGGATACCACAGACTGCATGCAGGTCCCACAACTAAGAAAGAAAGGTAGAGGGAGGCCTCCTGTACTGACAGAGGCAGAAGGTGAGCTGCTTTAAGAAAATCTCAGGCAGGCTAAGGGAGCATTCTCAACCCAAGAGCTCTTATTGGAGGAGTACTGATGTCTCCACCTTGCCTAGTAATTGACAGGACATAAAGCCACAGGCCACACTGTGCTGGACTCTCCTAGCTGGCAGCTGGAGCTGTCCGTCCTCTGGACGCCCAGCAGCGGGGGCTCTCAGCAGCACATTTCCATGGCCACTCACTTGTTTCAGAGCATAATTATGTCAGGATAATTAATCTTGACAATTAGTATGTTTTATTCTGAAGAATAATAAAGACCTTTCTGATCAATTAGAGGTTTAAATAGTCTCTTGTCATCAAACATGGTGCTGTCTGAAGAGCATCATATGTAATAAAACCACTAGGTATTTTTGGAAATATTCACCATTCCTTCTAAAAATACTTGTCTACAACTATTCTTTTAAAATAGCACTAAATGTGCATTCAAGGATTTTGAATAATCTCGAAATATATTTCGGTGTTATTTTCTTTTACAATACTTGTATTTAATTTTCTCAAATTAAAAAAATCAACTATCCATTCATAATTTCATCGTTCAAGCCTTTTACATGAAATGAACTTTGTTAGTGTTTTGACATATGAAACCTCATTAAATACATCTATACGTTGAAGTTGTATACACTATTTGCAAGCACTGGAGTAGGAAACTGAGCTTAAATATTTATATCAGAGTTGGGTAGGATGCCTGGTGCTCCTCATAAATAAGTGAATGTCTTTGAGTGTCTTTCATTAATTCCTAAATACAAAATAATAATATAAACTTTGTAAGGCTTTTGAAAATCATTTGAGGTACGATTGGTAAAGATTTTACTGCAACACAGCATTTTGTACATACTCAAAAAAGCATACACTTAGCTCAGCCCATCTGAGCTAATATATGTGCAAGTTAATTTACCTCAGAAATAAAACTAGTCAACATTTTAATTTAATAAGCATCTCTAACCTATTTTCTAAACTCTCAAATGAGAAAAATACTAGTTACTTCTTTCTAAAATAGTAATTAAGGATTTTATGCAAATATATTTGAAACAAATATCTACTATGTACTGAGGTTTAGTATATGTAACAGGCAGCTAACATAACATTAAACATTGTCTTCACCACTGTCCTTGTCACAGTAATCCTCAGCTTTCCCTTCTTTTGTTATCATCACCATTATCATCATCATCACCAAGTTCCATGAGGAGTGACCTTGCACCATGTACCAAAATATTTGCCAGGTAGACAATAGTGAGACTATATTTGTTGTGTTGAAGACACTAAGTTGAGAAGAATCATAGCTATGAGGAGGATTTATGGAGACTGAGAGATCTTTTGAGCTCCTGGGTTCAAAAACTCCTGCTGCATCAGCCTCCTGAGTATCTAAGCCTATTGGCATGACTTACCATGTCAAACTGAAATTATTATTCCCTGAGGAATGGACTCTTCAAACTTACAACAGCAAACAAATTGTTAAATCCATAAGGGAAGTATCCATATCTTTTAAAGTAAAAATATACTTCATTCATCTTGTTTGTATCCTTGTTATATCTTAAGAACAAAGGATTTTCAATATGCAAACAAGATGTTCATGCAAATTTTATAATCTTTTGTTCTGTATTGAGGTATAGCTAAGGTACCACTGTGTTTTCAAGGCACTGTAGGATATACTCACAATAATGTTTAAGTATGCAATATAACATTGCTAGTCAATGAAGAAAACCAGGTGTCAATTTAATTTGTCTTTAGCGTATCAAAAGTAAAAAATTTAAATAAACATAAAGTAGAAATCCCTAATGCACTTTAAAAAGCATAACCCTATGTAAATGTTTAATAGTATTAGTACTGTATTGCTAGCAATAAATATTTCTATAAAATCATGAAAAAGAATATATGCTACTTAAGGACATTCCTGTACTAGAACTCCAGAATTTATCTGTGCAGAATTAACTGAATCTTTATACCAACTGAATAGGATAAGAACAGCTGAATTTTAAAATGACGTCTATGTTTGATTTTTTTATGGGGGTGGATTAATAAAATTTTCCAAGATAAGTGGAAGAATGATTTCACTATGAGCATGCAGTTTTATTTTATTTCAGTATAAAATAAATATAAAATGTTGTTTGATCCCATTATCTTATGTAACATTCAAGGAATTTGCTTCCTTAATTGAAGAACTGTGCTTCTCTGGGTCTATTTATTCTCTACTAGGTGTAGACAGCACCACTGTTCACTCCAGTGGCCCTTGTTTCCATCGTGGTCTCTTCCTCACCTCCAAATCCCATTGAAATGACAAGCCTCCCAATTAATTACTTTTGTTTTAATTGAAACTTTCACTCACTCTATCCTATAAAGTACATAGTCAAAATTATCAAAACATTTTATACTATATATTATAGTACAATTAATTCTAATTCAATAGTATGATAATTTATTAATTGCATTTTTAAACTATAGTAAAGTATTACTGAAAGACTAGATAATATAACTTCAGCAAAAATAATTAGTATATTTAAAAATTCAACTTTCCTATTCTGACTAGATCCATAAATTTAGCTCGAGGAAGGAGGGCCTGGTAATGTGAATGCAATACACATCAGTGTAATTCTGTTGGAGAACCACTACCATAACTTCAAAGCTGATATTATCTGAGAAAAATTAAGTTATTTTTACTCACAGGCTCCAGTTATTAATATTAAGGTAATTATCTTGGAACTAATTTTTATACCTTACTTCAAAATTGAAAAATTAGAGCTACTTTCATTCTAAAGCATCTTTAGATTTATATGGTAAGATGCAGAATATTTATTGTTTTTAAGAGTAGGAAAATTTATTGTGGAACAGGAATAGAGAATAGGAATGGGAAATGGGAAAAGATCCCATAAAGGACAGGAGGGGTCTTAAATAGGTTGACAACAAGCCCACTTCTCTGAGAAAATTTTATAGAGCAAGATCACAAGGTTCATACAACGTGTCAAAACTTATGTTAATTAACCGGTAAGATTACAGGTATCAAGAATATTCTTTTTTTTTTTTAAAGATAAAAGAAGGGAAACATTAACAGACTTGATGCTTAAGCGTTTCACTGCTTCAAAACAATCTGGAATAGTCAGTGTATCCTTATAAGTGAAATTATGGACAGATTTTGTGACCTTTTGTTTATATCTTTCATGACATGCCTCAAAATTGTTTTCTAAACCTTTGATGAGACAGGAGCAAACAAATACTAATGCTAAATAATCAGACAGAAAGATTGCCAGTCACTTGAGATACTAGAGAAGATGAAAATTAAACAAAATACAAAGTTATGGCTTTGCTCAAGAACTGTGAATCTTTGTGCTGACTTTGGTGAGTTTACTTTTGATAGATTTGTGTAATTGTAGAGTTTAGAAACTTCAGCTAATGTATTATATCTAATGCTACAGAAGAAAAGAACTGTGGTGTGCCCAGTTATTCACTTATAACATTCTGAAATATGTTAAAAACTGTATTTTCTGGGGGCTGGGAATTTAGCTCAGCGGCAAAGCGCCTGCCTGGCAAGCACAAGGTCGTGAGTTCGGTTCCTGGTACCTGAGAAAAAACAAAAAAAACGGTATTTTCTACAGGAATGTGTTGTAATTAGAGACGAAACATTTCCTGTTGTGTTTACACAGATTCCACTGGCCACTGACTGAGGCTCAGGACAGCCAGTTTTGAGAGACAATTGTTTGGAAATCTGACTCATATGTAGTTTTATCTATCAAGGATAAACTATGTTTTTCTTAATATTTCTTTCTAGTTATATTTAAAAAGCTAATAACTTTATATATTGATTTTGTTTTTTTAATTAATTTTTGTCAGTACATGATTTCACTACATAATGATTACATTCCACCTGGGGAGTTAGTATGTGTGCATAATACACCTTATTTCTTTTACTTTTCATTTCTCTCCCCTCCCTCTATCTCTTGGCACTTATGTACACTAATTTTGAAAGCAGGTATCTTACAGATCTCTTACTTATGTTAATGCCTTGTTAGCATATTACTAATTTTTTGAGAAAATTACACAAGTAAACACTTGCTAGTGACATTTGATTTATGTGCTCTAATATTTTTCTTATCATTGCTATTGCATTACATATAAAAGGATTTCTCAAATGTAACTATTCATTAGAATCAGTAAGGGGTCATATAAAAGTAGTTGATATCTGATATTCATCCATATATTAACTTTCTATTACTATTATAGTAAATTAACAAAAAACATTTGCAATTTAATGGAACCCACTCACAAGTTGGGCACCTCATAATTGGGTTTGTTCCTGTGCTCCGGATCCCAAAAGAACAAAATTGACATGTAGACACAGCTCCATTTTTTACTGGCATATCTAGAAAAGAACCCAATTCCAAGTTCATTCACCTTGTTCAAAGTGAGTTACTTGTAAACAGAAGACTGAAATCTCCGCTTCCTGACTGAGGAAGAGCCCGTCTCCTCGCGGGCTCTCTGGTCTCTGCAGGTCGATCTCCATATCTCAACTAGGGAAACTGCATAAATGCAATCACACTTGGTATTTCTCAGGCTGCACCTTCTGATACGTCTCTTCTGGCTCCATGTGGAACAGGTTCTCTACTTTTAAGGGCTCATGTGACGAGACTGGGCCAAACTGTGCAATTTAGGATAATCTCCCCGTTTTACAACCCATAATCTACATTATATCAGAAAAACTGCTCTCGCAATATTTTATAATATATTCCCAGATTCCAAGGATTTGGTAGTAGATATTTTTGTCAGATATTTTTCTGTCTACCATATTCGGGAATCAAAATTATTAAAAACATTTGACGTTATGACATGTTTAAAAATTTGAATTTATTGGGGTATGTGAAATAGAGTGCAACTACCCATGAAGGCTACTTGTTGCTTATTTTGGCTTCTCGACCTTCTGTTTAATGACTTTTAGTATATAGCATTATATATATATTTATATCTTATTATATATATATATCGTGTTATATATGTATTATATATACTAAATGACTTTTAGTATATCCTATTATTCCCTCCAGTATTTAAATTAGATCTTTAATCATTCCAGAGCAATATTTCTCAAATGACTCCTAAAATTAGACATAGATATTTAAGCTTCAATTTTTTACAGTTGCCAAATTTTACTGTAGTCGTAACAATAATCAAATCCAATTTCCTTCTTTCTTTTCTTATGTGGCTAGAAGGGAAAAAGAAAATTTCAGTCTAGTCACTGCCTTCCCCTGTTTCTTCAACACAGTACATGTTCAGCATTTAGTACAGACTATCCTGTTTGTCACTGGGGAGGCATGTTTCAAAGACACATTGGCATGACTTTTGGTGCTTTAAACACAGATAAGTGTTGTACCAGTCATATTATTTTCATGGGTAGACCCACCTGTAAATTGTTTCCAAATTAAAATACAAAAATCAATTTCTACTGCTCTCCTCTTACATATTTTCCTAATTTCTATCAGATTGTCAGTCTCTTTTTGTTTAATGCTGTTTTGAGGGAGGGAGGAAAACTCTCAATTCTATAATTTCTTCCAGTGTCTTTTGGTGAAGTTATATTTGGAAAATTAAATACCGACTCATACTAGGCAAATATTAAATTAAAGTATTTATCAGTTTGATTTGTTAGAAGATGTGAGAATCACTGGAATGTGTGAATTTGATAAATGTGAGAATTATTATTAATAAAGTTTTTATAAAGGCCTTTTTAGTCACTTCTACAATTTGAATTAAAACCAAGTATGGAGATAAACTTAAGTTCTATACTAGGGTTAGAAAACTGCACTTATTCAGCATGGTTGTTTTCCATTGATCTATTCATTTATTCCTGCTACTTCTAAAACTTTATTGGGCTGAGAAATTGTCTGGGCACCTGGCTACAAAGCAGATTCTGATACAGTAGGTCTGGGATTAAGGCTGCTGTTCTGTATGCTAACATGTTCCAAAGTCACACTGCTGTTTTTCCTCAAGAAACCATACTTTGAAAAGTCCTAAGACACTTTTGTCTCAGCTATTTTCCAGCTGATGGTATAGATACAGATATTATCTATGGATGATATAGATAATCATGTTTCTTCTGGGCATAGTCCTGTTATTTATAAGGCAAAGTTGAGTTGCTGTTCTGGGATGCTCCATATTTATATATTCATAAGCACATTTTAAAATTAACTAAAAACCAATAATCACTGAGGTAAAGTCAGCTATTTCTCAAACTCACAAAAGGAACAGCAGCTCCAGGTTCCTGCCTCTCAGTTTTCTAATGGTGAATTGAAACTTCCTTGTACTTTTCCAAAAGAGCAACAGAACTGGGACCCATTTATACCGCACATCCTGGCTGAAAATAAGGGAATCATGCAGGGCTATTTTATAAGACACCCAGAGAAATTTTGTAAATTGGACTGCTATTACTTTAATGGATTTTATATTTTTCATACTGTACCAATGATTTCCTCTCTATTTTACTCATTTCCGATATTCATTACCTTTTTCCACAGCCCTTTTTCCTCCCTTTAAACAATGCTTGACCAACTGATAGAAGAGCCTTTAAGTAAAGCGATTTTTCACAGCAGTCTTGTATTGATGCCAACTGTGATTTCATTTATATTGAATCACTGTCATTCCTGTAACAATTTGTGAAGTTGTTTTACAGTCCTGGCTTAAATTCATATTTTCATGAAATAAAGGTATACAGAGACCATATACATTTGCACTCTTCTGCTTTTCATTGTTTGTAACTAAAGTTGGGCTGGAGGATGTAAACTTACTGGCATGCCTTCGCTGACTAGTAGAGACATCCATCTAAAGTGAGAATGGATAAAAATATGGATGTGTTTACTCGCAGGTGTAATGTATTTCTCACTTACTGCCTCTCTCTGCCTGCATGGCACTGAGTGGGCTGGATAAACAGGTGCACACAGGCATAGAACCAAATTTAGTTGAAAACACAAGTGACCAGTGTACTACACATTTCGTCCAACTGGTAGCATTTTATTGACTGCAGATGGTACCTGACTATGCAATAAAATGTTTCTGGTTGAGTGGTCACATTCTTAAAATAATCCTAGAAGGCTTGTTGTTGTTCATTTGTTGATTTGTTTATTCATTTGTAGTTTTATTCCCCCTGTGGCTGGGATAATCAATTTGCAATCAAAGTGGTGGGGTATGAGACACTCATAGCCCAGACATGTGCACCCTTGAAGCCAACAGAGATCTCATTCCTCATTTCCAACCAGGGAATGATGTTGATATTTCAAGACCTAAAACTATCAGCCAGTATCAAACTTATTCATCTTTCCCTGAAATCTTCTTAGCTTTACACATATGTAATTCCTAGAGCCCAGCTGATAGCATGGAGCAAGTACAAATTTATATTATTTCATTTTTGATGCCTTTCTTACAGTAGTCCTGCTCGAGAAGATGTCTCCCAAAAGATGGCTAATGTGTTTCAGTGACCAATTATATTTACAATACTGTGTTACTTGATATGGAAAGCACAGAAACACATACACACCCTCTAACATAGAGATGTTAAGCTCTAGGGTGCTCTATAATCGTGGTGAGAGTTGATATGAATAAATATATAGCAACATGTGATGTAATTGGAACTACAAAAATGTATAAAAAGGTATTCAAAAGGTCCAACAATGTACAGGCAATAGTTACGTCAATGAGAGAATGTGGACAAACATAGCAAAAAATGATATAGCATTTATCTCAGGGAGAGCTCTTCAGTGCAAACTTGTTACACTGTGGTAGAAGTTAGTAATGCAAAGTAGCTCCAATATTTAGGACTAAAGTGATACAGTACTTTCGTACTCACAGTGAGTTGGATTCAGGAGACATACCACTTCTGAGAATGGCATGAACCAAACACATTGTTTTAGCTGAAAGGGTAGGAAGCTGAAAGCCAATTGACACCCAAAATGTCTATCTAGCTTGTTCAAAAAAAAAAAGTATGAGCACTGAAACAAAATATTTATGTACAAATGTATCCACTATTAACTTTGATGAATTTCAGTGCAGTCAAGTACCAGTTCAGTACCAAGGTATAACTGTATATGGTCTGATTGTAAGTTACGTTTACCAATAAATATGTCAGGCAATAAGTCCTTCCAGATTCTTATCTTTAAGAGGTTGGATTTGATGAAGTCTAAATTCCTTTGTAAATTCTAAAATTCTGTAATTATTTTAAAACCACTTGGTGAAAATTGAAAGCATTTTTAGTTTTCCTTGTCTCTGCTGTATTTTCACATTCTGTGCACGTTATGATATATTTTATCGGTAACTGAAAATTATTTATTTCTTGAAATTCCTAGTTATTACCACATAAGCTCCACGAGAGCAGATCTTTGTTCAGTCCACAGTTATATTTGTGAGATTAAAGTACTATGTGGTGCAAAGAACACATTGAATAAATATCCAATTAATGAGTGATTGAAGCAGTAAAAATATTTACAGTGAAATAAATAATTTACTGTCAAAAGCATCATTCTGTTTTATCCTGAATCATATTTTCAAATGGGAAAGATTGTTATTATATCATTTCAATCAAATTTGTTAAAAAATGCATGTTTAGAGTGCAAAGGGTATACAACATACAGTGTTCCTCTAACAGGGTGGTATGTGTTTTTCCGTGCTATCTTCCCTTTATAATGACAAAGAAATTGATAGGGAGCAAAATGAAAACTCATAGTATAAGAAACTCTAGTTTTTAAAGTAACACAGTGGCGGAGACTTCCTTTCTCAGCTTTCTAGTAGATTGTATGGATATAGCAATAAGTATGTTTAAAGTTATAAAATATAATTTTTCAAAATAAAATACTTAATAGTGAAAGTTTTTAAAAGGAACAGAAATGCTGCAAGGTATCAAATATTTGATCTTTTAACAGATAAAAATCGTCTTACACCTGGCAAGCATAAGGTCCCAAATTCAATTCCTGGTACCAAAAAAAAGAAAAATTTAATAAATTTTATTTAATAAATCCTATAATAAAAGTAGTGATTAGAAGTCATTAAAAAACTCCAAGTTAAATCAGATATAAATGAAATGATCTGCAAATGATATAAAAATATGCAGTTTTAAAATATGATTGCTAGGGGCTGGGGGTTTAGCTCAGCAGCACAGTGCCTGCCTGGCAAGCACAAGGTCGTGAGTTCAATTCCCGGTACTGGCAACCACCCTACTCCCAAAAAATGATTGCTAAAATATTAAGCATAGTTTAAATTCAAATTATTTAATTAAAATTTAAATATATAACAATCTTAAAAACTGAAAATAAAGTATGTTACCTAAAATAGGCCCTTATAAAAATTAACATATTTTATATATCCCAGAAAGAATAGATCAAAATAAGAATTAAAAATAATATCAAATATTAAGAAAAAATTTCAGCCATCATGAAATATATTAAACAAAATGCGTGTTTAATAATCAAGCTAACTTGTCATCAATATATTGATAGTTAACAAAAGTAGTTAATAAAATTAGTGAAATTCTTGATATTTACTTTACCAAATAATAATGAGAATCTCAGGCAAAATTCTAAATTCCTAATCGTAAGCAAGCCTATAGACACAATGGCAGATATTATTGGCTTTATGAATACAGTTTTTGGTTTTTGTTTTGTTTTGTTTTTGTTTTTGGTTTTTCTCCGGTACCTGGAACCGAACTCACGACCTTGCGCTTGCCAGGCAGGCGCTTTTTGCCACTGAGCTAAATCCCCAGCCCCTGAATACAGTTTTTAATATATAAAGTCTTGGTCGGGGATATAGCTGAGCAGCACATTTCCTACCTGGCCAGTGCAAGGCCTTGAGTTTGATTCCCAGGACAAAAAAAAGACATAAAATCTTTTAGCTAGCACAATACATGATAATGGAAACAATTGCGACCAGTTAAGTATATGTAATGCTTGAGTCAAATCAGAATTATGTTAAATAGCTTGAAAGAGAACCAAAAAGGCTAACCTTGTTTAAAGCACGTCTATATCACATGATAAAAATGAAATGCATAGGATTTCCTAGCAGTTTTTTCTCAGGAAGTATAACATGGAACCAGGTAACATTTGAAATGGTTTCACTTTAATTTTTATGTAATGTAGTCTTCATATACTCTAGTAATTGAATTTCTAAATAATACATATTGAGATATACTCACTGCCTTTATATTACCTGCTGCTGTGGGAGCTAGCTTCTGACATAGCCCTCACTAGCCTCCCTGAGCAATGCTGCCCTTTGTAAGCAGCACAATTTGAATGTGGGCGTGCCATTACTTTTTGCAAGAGAAGCCAACCTACCTGGGAGGCTAATGTGGTAAAGAACTAAGGAGAGCCTCTGGCCAGCAGGCAGTAATAACCTGAGGATCCAAGGTTATTAGGTCCTTAAATTGAATCTTCCCAACAATGCAAATATGAAATGGATCACCCCAGTTTCAGTTCTAAGCCCTAATATATTCTTTTGAGAGACCCTAAAGCCATGTCTCACCTGCTCTGTGCCCACACAGGTTGAGTCAATGAAATTATGTAAGAACAAACATATATGATAGTAAGTAGCTAATTTAGTAGTACTCATACAGAGCAATATATAAACAATTCACAGATAATTTACAGTAATTTATACTGATATCTATAAAAGTTTGTTAATGTCACAAATATTAGAATAGAGCAGCACTAGAAATACTAAATTGCCTCATTTTTCAGATTTTCTTTCATTTGATTGAATTCAATGTTGTTGAAATACAAATTCAGCACAATAAAATTTATCCCATATATCAAGCAATGAGTTTTGAAAATGAGTCATGGAACTGAAACACAATCAAGATATAATGTATTTCCATTACCTCTAATTTCCTGTGTTACTATTTTTCCCCCTAACTGATGCTCCTAACAATACTGACCTATTTCCTGACCCTGTTGCTTGGTGCTGTTTTAGGATACATTAAATCATATAAGTTATTCAGGGTTTGGCTGGTTTCTTATGATTTTTAATATGTGTTTGAGAGTTGTCATGATTTTCAGTTGTCAATAATGTATTTTTATTGTTGAGTGCTGACCTTCTGTATGAATACACCAAAATTTCTTTCTAGAATTAGAGTCTTTTTAGGATTTTGGAACTGACTGACACTGCAGTCAATATCATGTTCACATGTGAAGTGTTAACATACGTCTTCTTATTCTGCAAAGTCCTAAGGGTCAGGTTGCTGGTTCATATAGCAAGACCATGCCAAATTTTATAAGAAATCGTTTCCTGAGCCACAAAATGACTGCTCGGCTTGCACTTAAACTTTACTTTTAGCTTTCCAGACAGCTCTGCTAAGTCATTTGTAGACACTTGACCCACAGAAACTATACATTAAGTGTGTCGTGGTGTCATAACCTGCAGTAGTTGTGTTTACTCGATATGTGGCACTTTTCCCTGACACAAGCAAGTTTTGTTTCGGTTTACCTTTAATAGATCTTGGTTGAGTAAGAGATTTTGCTATACATCTTGAAGGAATTTAAGACTTCGGCTTTGTAAGAAAGGAGGATTTGGTATATTAGTCAGTTTGTGCACTGTTAAGGACCCAATATCTGATATCCACAATTTAACAGACCCTTTTAATTTGGCTCAAATTTCAGGGAATTCAGTCCATAGACAGAGGGCTCCAGTGGATTAACATCAGAGTGAGAAGACAATGGCAGGTGAAAGACGCTTAGCCCTTGATGACCAGGAGGGAGAGCAGGGGAACAGTGCCAGAGAGGAATGGACAAGTGACCAGATTTTGTACCCAAATTCACACCTCCATGATCTAGCCAGACACCCCTGGACTGTGTTTCAATTCACTGGCAGCTTCCAGGATGATCAAATTGACATGGTCAAGCTTAACTTTCATAGGTGGAAAGATTTTCCTGCCACTGCTTAAGTCAAAAGTGGTCATCTCCTCTTTGTGTACTCTTGCTACTAATGGAGGCTTTCTCTAGTTTTCTTTATGGCTCATTATATATTTTATTGGCATTTGGCAATAGCATTATGAGCATGAGCTTATTAGTGTGACTGAATGCTTGTGTTTCTACAGCTTCAAGGTTTTCTACTCTGAACTGGTATCTATACCCAACATTTAAGTTTGGTACCATTTTTCCCTATTTGATTTCATTCACTTCTGTGGAAATTTCATTTTTCTCTCCTACTCAGAAAAGGAGAAACATGTACACATTTTGTTTCATCATTTGATAAAATTTTTATTCCTTAATTCCTTTGTGAGCTTTGATCTATGATAGGTTTATAGAAGCATTATATGCTGTAATAGTTAACTATTTTCCTTGTTAATATAAAGGTACTGTTATCTTATAACTTTCTGCATTCTAGGTGAAATCAGATCCTCTGCTGTATTTGTACTTAATTATCTGTATCCCAGAATTTGAATAAAATGAATAATCAATTAAATAAGCAGTACAAGGTCGTAAAGTTTACCTTAATAAAAGATTATAGATAATGCATAAATTTTCTAAATTTGATCAATTCCCTTTAAATTTGTATTTTTAATTTCTTTTATGGAGAAAATTCCTTTTAAAATACATCAAGCAAAGAAATTAGTCAAGAATAGAACAGTAATAAAATCTGACATTTACTTCTCTAAAACCATTTACTAGAAAAATTCTCCCTTCACTATCACAGGATTCAAAACTATCCCATTTATATCAACAAGTTGAATTTTATTTATACAATTTCTAATTACCATGCAATGCATAGATTTTGCATTGACTAGGCAAAATATTTTAAACACATCAAAACGAATGTTGGTGATATGTAGCTATACAATCAATAAGAACTGTCAGAAATTATTTGCAATTACTAGCTAGACATCTGAAACAAATTTAAGTACATCATTATAAGAAAAGGTTATGTTTCTTCATTTAATATTTTTTCCTTTGGTTAGAAGATAAAAGTTGGAGTCCATTCACATACATGTGCAAGTATAAATTTTCTCTTAACTGTGTAGTAAAATTCTGTCGACATATCTCTAAGTATAAATAACTTCTTTCTTTCTTTCTTTCTTTCTTTCTTTCTTTCTTTCTTTCTTTCTTTCTTTCTTTCTTTCTTTCTTTCCTTTTCTTTCTACCCTGTCTTTCTAGTGGAAATGTTTGCTTCTTCTTATAATGTGGACTCAGAATCTTTATTATTGTTAAATATCTAGATATTACTATAATAGCTTACTAGGTCAATCTGGTAAATTTTATAGATGACATAATTCTATACCAATGTAGAAAACATAGTATTTAATTTCTAATAAAAATCAAATTCAAAATAATTTAAAAGATAAGAACAAATATTTGGACAAGTTTGGAGAGAATCAGTGTAGAGGTACTTCAGAAACACTGTATTCTGTGCATCCAGAGAGATTCATATTCGTGCTCAATGTAGGTAACTGCATTGTTCTCAGCATAGAAGATACACAAATACTAAATGCAGCTTGAACTGTTTTTTTACACTGGAAGAAAATGAGCTTCCATCGCTTTTCCTGAAATTGGATTCCATGGTTTCTGAGTACAGAGGATATACCAAAATCACTGACTTGGACAGCTCTAACCTCCCTCTTCATCAGAAGGAGTCAGAATACAGTTTAGGGAAATATACAGAGTATGAGTAAAGGAAGTAGTGGTGTTGTAACAGCTAAATAATTTCATACCTATAGTGCTAGTTCAGGTACTTCTTTCACTGCACATGTGATCTGTTTCTACAGCTCGTTCATGTTACCTATAGACATTTAAAATATATTTAGAGGCATCCATTTATATGGAAAAAACTTTTCTTTTAAAATTTGGTGATTATTTAGCCAACAGTATTTTTTGAATTCTATCATCTTAGATGAGCTTATAATATGCTCTCCGTGAATTAGTGCATTCTAAGGGAGAACACTGACTGTGAAATGAATTTCATCATTCAAATGAAATATTTCATTAGACTTACTTCTTTTCTTTTCTTTTTTTATTTTAAAAGTAAAAGAACTGGGGCTGGGGATTTAGCTCAGCAGGCACAGTGCCTGCCTGGCAAACACAATGTCCTGAGTTCGATTCCCAGTACCGGAAAAAAAAAAACAAAAAAAAGTAAAAGAATGAAAACATATCAACAAACAGACAACCATATTTTTGGTCTCTTGTTATCTTTCCTTATAATAAAAATGATTGTAAAAAAAAATAGAATAAAAATGCTTGTGATTTAATAAAGGAATTATCAGGACTTTGATGAATGTTGAATATCTGATTCACAATTTTAATACCTACTATTTTGTAGCCATAATTTTACTTTCTGAAGTAGGCAGCGACAACTATAAAAGAAAACATAAACAATAATACACAACACTGACTGTTCCAGATTTGTGTGAGGTAATTTAGTTAAGCTCTTTGAGATCTCTATTTAATCTTCATATTTTATATGAGAACTCTGAGTCATGGCAATCATAGGAATTGAAACCAGTAGAACCCCAGACTAAGCAGTCTAATTGTAGAGTCAACACTCTTTTCTTCACAAAACTTATGCACAGATACAAGTAATTACTCCAAGTGACACGATACAGCTATTAATTTTGACCAAGTGAGATAGAGCCCTTGCAAATAGCAGAGGAGAAGTGATAGAGGGAGGTTGGTAGAGAAAAGGACTCAGATGTATTATAGATGTGTACTAATTCCATGTGATGAAGATAATCTTTGAATACTGCAAATGTACTAATAAAAAATTTTAAAATGTAAAAAACAAAGTTTTAAAAAATTATACAGTACTATCTAGTGATGTTTACAAGCTACAATTCAATTTTCACAGCAATTAACTAATCAGAATAAAATATTAGTGTTGTGTTTTACTAGATATATACAAGATATGTATACTGGTCCAGATCATCAAAATCTAATTTTATATTTTCAGTAATGCATATTATTTTATTTATTTATTTTAAAAATAAAAGAAGGAAAACACGAACAGAAAACCATTTACAAAATAGCAAGAAAACAATACAAACAATACAGAGTTATAAACAAAGGTGTAGGAAATTAACAATGCTTGTCCTATTACATATTGGTACCTTCAAAGTGGTTTTTCAGGAAAACAAATAAGGACGTGCAGTATTGATCAATCAAGGAATCATTAACAGTTTCTTCCAGCAAAGAAATAGAAGACAGTAGTTCAACTATGTTAACTGTCCTGTATATATATATATATATATATATATATATATATATACAAAATTTCTCCTTCTATTGCTTCTCTTTTCCTACATCCCACTTGCCCTTTACCCTTGAGCATTTTCCTCTTGCTTCACAATGTCTATCGTACCTCCTACTTTTTACTCACTCTTTTAGATTTTACACTAGTGAGACAATACGGTGCTTGTACATGCAGATCTGATTTATTTCACTTATGAGTGTGGTCTCTAGTTGTGACCATTCACCTATAAAATCCTCAACTTTATCTTTCTTTATAGCTGAATAATATTCCATTATATAAAAATACCACAATTTTTTTATCCAATCCTCACTATATGGACATTTGGGTTGCTTCCACAATTTAGCAATTACGAATTGTGCTGCTATGAACATATGTGTACGTATATCACTGTGTTACTATGATTTTAGATCTTCTGGGAAAACACCCAGAAGGGGAATAGCTGGGGTTGAATGGGGCCTCTAGACCTAATTTTCTGAGGAATCTCCAAACTGATTTCCACAGTGGTTTCACCAGTCTGCATTCCCACCAGCAACAAATAGTGATAATTTTACTTGTTCTGTTCCTGTCCTTATTCCTTTTATTTCTCTGTCTTGTCATATTGCTCTGGCTAATTGTTCCAGAAATATATTGAACATGAGTATTGAGAGTGGACATCCTTGTCTTGTTCCTGATTTTAAAGTAAATGTTTTCAGTTTTTGTCCATTTAAAATGATGTTAGCTGTTGGATTGTCATAGATGGCTTTGATCAGGTTGAGTTAAAGGCCATCTATTCCTATTTTCTGTAGAGTTTTTATCATGAATGCATGTTGGACCTTGTCAAATCTTTTTCTCCATCTACTGAGATTACCATGTGGTGTTTGTTTTTGGCTCCATTGATATGGCATATAACATTTATGGATTTGTGAATATTGAACCAACCCTGAATTCCTGGAATGAATCAGACTTGGTTGTGATGCATGATATTCTTGATAATTTGCTGCATCCATTTGCTAGTATTTTACTGAGTATCTTTGCATCTATATTCATTAGGGAGATCAGTCTGTAGTTCTCTTTCTTGGTTGAGTCTTTCTCTAGTTTTGGAATCAGTATGATACTTGCCTCCAGAAATTAGCTAGGGAGAATTGCTGCCTTGTCAATTTCATTGAAGTATTTAAGGAGTGTTGGTGCAAAATCTTCTCTGAATTTCTTATAAAATTCTGCTTTCCTTTGTCAGTAAGTTTTTAATCATGTTTTCAATCTCATTAATTGATATTGGGTTGTTTAGGAATTTTATATCTTCTTGACTCAACCTTGGTAATTCGTACATATCTAGGAATCTGTCCATTTCTTCTGAGTTTTCCATCCTATGGGTATAAAGATTTTCAAATTAGGTATTGATGATCTTCTGAACTTCTGTGGAATCTGTAGTAATTTCATCCTTTTCATTCCTTATTGAATGAATGTGAGTTCTTTCCTTCCTTTTTTTGATAATGTTGCCTAGGGGTTTATCAATTTTATTTATTCTTTCAAAGAACCAACTGTTTCATTCATTTATTTTCTGAAGGGTTTTCTTCATCTCAGTTGCACTAATTTTTGCCCTAATCTATATAATCTCCTCCCTTCTTTGGGCTTTGGGCTTGACTTGCTCTTTTTTTACTAACAGTTTGAGGTGCAGCATTAGGCTATTTATTTGTTCTCTTTCTGTTTTCCTTATGTGTGAGTTCACCACTATAGATTTCCTTCTGAGGACTGCTTTCATTGCATTCCACAGATTCCAGCAAGCTATATTTGCATTTTCATTTGTTTGTAGGTACTTTTAATTTCTTCTTCAATTTCTTTTGGGACCCATTGGATGGTCAGGAGGTTGTTGTCTAATTTCCAAGTGTTTATGGAGTTTTTTGAGGTCCTTTGTCATTAATTTCCAATTTCTTTGCACTATGGTCAGATAATATGCATGGGATAATTTCAATCCTTTTATTTAGGTAGGTATGCTCTATCAGCTAGAATGTGGTCTATTTTAGAGAAAGTCCTATGTGCAGCTGAGAAAAATGTATATTCTGATGTTGTGGGGTGGAACACTCTGTATACATCTACTAAATCCATTGGTTTGCAGCTTTGGTTCAGATCTGTTATTTCCTTACTGATTTTTTGTCCAGTTGACCTATCTCTTTGTGTCAATGGGATGTTCAGGTCCCCTGTTACATTCTCATTTCAGCAATTTCAGGCATGTGTTTACCAAGTTCTCTTGTGTGGATGTCTCCTGGACATGTTCTGAGTGGGGCAGACTTCTGGGATTATGTCCTTTGTCTTGTCATGTTTGATACCGGATGCAGAAAGCTCAGTTTCCCTCTTCAATGGCTGCACAACAAAAGCTGCTAGTGTCCCTAGTTTTCCTGTTGGTCAGGCTTGCCCCTTAGTGTCCTCTGAAATGCATTATATTATCTGGGTTTTTCCGGCAGATGCTGAAGTGTATCTAGTAATCCCAGGTCTCCAACACAGCCAGTGGTGTCAGCTAATGGCAGACTGTCTGATCTTGCATCCCCTTGCAGTTCAGGGCATGTTCATGGCCAGGACTTGGGCTGCACTGGGGCAAAATCCCAATCCAGTGGACCTGTGTCCCCAGGCAGTTCAGGTAAAGGCAAAACCCAAATAGGTACTTCAGGGTCAACAGTTTGTGGACAACCTGATTCTGTCTCCAGTCAGATCAGGACATGTACAGGAGCCAGACCTGGGCTGCTCAAACGGCACTCACAGATTTCCTGTTCCTATGCCCTCCAGGAGTTCAGAGAGCAAGTAAAGCACAGACTCTAACCACAGTACCAGCAACTCGTGGGATCCCACTCACTAGGCACAGGGCATGTGTGGTGAGGGCCCACACACAAATCCCGGTGAGAGCAGCTTGTGGGCCTTCTGAGTGAGGAACTCCTGTCTGCCACAGGTGCAGAGAGGGCAGAGACTCAGACTGTTATGGCAGCAGGGTCCTGGGTTGCCCGCTGTGCCCCCAGGAAGTAGATAGGAAATACCTGGCTCTATCTGTGGCTTTCAGCAGGGAACTGTGGTGGCAGCAGGTCACAGCCCACCTGGTTCTGCTTCTCTAGTCAGATAAAAGCATGTACAAGAGTCAGACAGCAATCACAGACTGCCCTGGCCTGTGCCTTCCAGGAGTTCATGGTGCAAGTAAAGCACCACAAATCATTTTAATTGCTTTACTTTGAGAATATAAAGTTATTATGGTTGCTTAAAACCTATAGTTAAAAATGTCAAATATTTTGAAATACCCAATTTACATTAGTAAATTCACTGAGAGAGGATACCTAAATATACTGAAAGAGATTAAGAAAAAAACTATGACATACTGAGCAGTACTGGAGAAGGCTCCAATTCCTTATACTGCTTCTCTGTGTTTCCCAGTTGAGGAATCAGCTTCTACTTATATGATTGTTAAAACGTTAAACTAAGCATTGGCCACTAAAAATTATGCAGTAATTCCCTATGTGCAGCTTCAATTTCTAGTCTTAATTTAATCCACTGAACAATTCTCCTATTAAATAAGTATTTCTTAGGACATTTTAATAAGGTATTCAAGTTTTTCGCCTGTGAATACCATTTAGGTTCCAAAGAAATTTTGTCATAAATTTGTCACTCATATGTGATGAGTTCTGTTAGAGAGGTAGATTGTTTAACTCCCCATGAATTATGGGTAGCATACACAGTACAATGTAAAAAGAAAAAATGCCTAATTAGTTAAATAAATGAAGGGAGAGATTTATACATACATCCACACAAGTTAATATGACCATCTCTCATTGCTGAGACAAAATACTTGACACCCAAAATTAAGGAAGGAAAGGTTTATTTAGCTTACAGTTTGTGGAGGTTTCAGTCCATACTTTTCTGGCTCCAAGGCAGAATGGCACATAGCAGAGGGTAAAAGTTCATGGCAGTGGAAGATAGCAAAAGCAGCAAGAGCAAAAGGGAGGAGCAGTGACAAGCAGCCTCTTTCATTCCCTTACATTGTATGCAAACTACTAGCCCCAGGGGCAGGTGTAGCACTTACACCCATAATCCCAGTTTTGGACTATGGATCAGTCAAAACTCTAGAAACCTATCCCATGACTGCTTGAGGATTTGGGGGGATATGCAGTTGCCAAGCATAACACTGCCATATAATGTAATTTTAATTTTCTTACCAGAAGTTTACAGTAATAAGTAAAGGAAAGAATAGTATCTCAGGTCATACTCCATTTGTCGAATCTCAGCCTCTATTGCATAGAAATAAATCCTTCTTCAGTGTAAGCAATTTTTAACTACCTTACATAGATTTATTGCAACTTCTGGGAATTGAAAAAAATTTTGGTGAATAAATTGCTAAATTTATATGAGCATTATTAACTTCTTTTGACTATAAATGAAAAAACATGATGGAGGTGATATAAAACAAATTTTAATACTTTTTGTGGGATTGGTCAGTTTTCAAACTATGTGTCTCATCTGGCTTACAATGGTTTACATTTCATAGATATATTATCTTTGATTGGTGCTTTCATTGTAATGCATTAATAAAATCCTATCCTGCCAATATTCTTTGTGAATACTGGCTTATTGCTATGAAGTATTGCATATAAGTCTAAGCCATTATATTCTAGGCATCATTTTTGCTATCAGTAGTGAAAGGATTTGGAAGTACTCTCAGAATTTCTGTCCCCCTCAATCAAAGATTTATAATATCAATAGCACAATCATATCCATAGTGCTAGAGTTCATGACATCAAAAGTTTTATGACACTATATCTATTTCTTAGTAATGTTTGCTAGAAGAATCTTTTTCTTCCCTTCATTGATTCCATTGCATCTACATCATTAAAATCCTGCTACCAAAGAATACATATAAAGGCAACTCATATATCAATATAGACAAGTTTCTTTTTTCTTGACAGATCAAGTGTGAATTCTTTCTATATTTGAAAAATTAAACCCCACTGCATTATATCAAATACTTACAGAAGCACAGGGACATAGAAGATGAAGGCTATGATTTAAAGGAAGGGGACAAGTAATCTACTTATACCTTAAAAATCATTGATGCAGAGTGATTTTGGATGTGAAAACACTTGCATTCTTCCTGAATGTTATACTGTGGGGTATACTGTGTAGATTTTTATGAACTTTTTAAAAGATTTATAACATGCCTTAAAATATATTGTATGTCAAAGACCAAATAAATCCAATGTAAAATGAGCACACTTGATCAGCTTTACAAAAAAGCTATGCATAACTTCTTGAAACAAATTACTTGAATAAATGTGCAGAAAGATTACATTTTGAGTCCACTGAAATTGAAAATTTCCTAGGGTATACCTCTATTTTTTTATTACCTGACAATAAGAGATCATTAATTTGCCTGGGTTTTGGCTAATGATGTCACTTTCTATTACACACAAAATGATGCAGTCTGCTGTCAAATAAAAGATTAGTTCCAATATATAGTTGGCCTTTGAGTGATAATTCAATTTGAAATTATCCACAAGCAAAATTTCTCTTCATTTTTTTCTGTTACTTTCTTTTATTTTCTGTTTTATTTTATTGAGAAAAGGTAAAACAAAATTTTATAACAAAATAATAGGAAAATAACAATAGTTCATACATTGTATATTGTCATCTTCAAAGTATTTAGTTAGAGTACGAGATATGGTCATAAAAATTTCTCCAATTGATATTAGCAAAAACCTTCTTTTTCAGTGAACTAAGACACACTAATAGTATAGATACTTTGAATTTCTAACCCTGTTCCCTTCTTTACTTTCCACATTTCCCCCTCCTAGTTCATTTTTCCTTTTAAAAAATTACTTCCCATTTCACAATATCAATTGTACTTTCTAGTCCTTATTTAACTATTTAAATTTCTCACACCAGGGAGACAATATGATGTTCACACATGTGAACCTGATTTATTTCAATAATCAGTATGGCCTCAAGTTGCATACATTTACCTACAGAAGTCTCAAGTTTATCCTTCCTTATGGCTGAGTAGTATTTCATATACATTCAAATGTACAAAAATACCACATCCTTTTTATCCATTCCTCAGTTGATGGGCATTAAGGTTGTTTCCAAGATTTAGCTATGATAAATCGTGATGTTATAAACATGAGTGCACATATATTCCTCTGACATGATGTCTTTTATTCTTCTGGGAAGATACCCAGAAGAGGAATTTCTGGATCGAACAGGACCTCTAATCCTAGCTTTTTGAGGAATATACATACTGATTTCCACAATAGTTGCACTAGTCTGCACTCCCACCAACAATTAGGTAGGGTTCCTTTCTCCCCACAGCCCCTCCAGCATTTGTTATTTGTTGATTTCTTGATGACAGCCATTCTTTCTGAGGTGAGATGAAATCTTAATGTTTTAATCTGCATTGCTAAATGATTGCTGATGGTGAACATTTCTTGATATATTTATTTGCCATTTGTATTTTTTGATTTGAGAAGTGTGTATTCATCTCAGATGTCCATTTTTGGATAGGATATTTGAATGTGGTCGGTATGAGTTTTTTAAATTCTTTAAGTGTTCTCAATAGAAGTCCCTTGTCTGAGGTAAGATTAACTATAATTTTTTTCCACACAGTGGGTTGTCTTTTCACTCTGTTTGTGATTTCTTTAGATGTGCAAAAACTTTTCAATAAGATAAGATCCCAGTTGTTGATTCTTTGAAGTATTTCCCATGCAGTCTGGGTTTTGTTCATAAACTCTATGCCTACACTATGTCTTTATGCTTTCTGCTTACTTTCTATTCCTGTAAATTCAGTGTTTTTGTTTTAATAGTTAGGTCTTTGATCAATTTTGACTTTAGTTCAGTGATAGACATGGGTCTAATTTTAACCTTTGGCATGTAGAGAGCCAATTTTTCCAGCACTACTCATTAAAGAGGCTATCTTTCTTTTAGTGAACATGTTTACCTCTTTTGTCTAAGATAAGTTGGCTGAGTGTGTTTGTAGTTGTATCTGCAACTTCTAACCTGTTCCACTGTTCCTCAGGTTTGATTTTTGTTAGTACCTTGCTGATTTTATCACAGTAACTTTGTAGTATAATTTCAAGCCAGAGATTGTGATACCTCCTGCTCTGCCTTTGTTACCCAGGACTTCTTTTTCTATTCTAGGTCTCTTCTATTTCCTCATGCATTTTAACAATATTTTCTCTAGTTCTGTGAGGTATGCTAATAGTATTTTGATCAGGATTGTATTAAATATTTAGGGTCAATTTTATTAAATATTTGGGGTATATAAAAATTGGGGTATATGGCCATTTTCACTATGTTGGTTCTTCCTGTCCATTTTCTTTTTTTTTAATCTCCAAAGGATCCTTTATTAACCAGAACAGGACCATGGAAATATATATAAAATTTGAAGGTCTGGCATGCAGTAATCCCTTTGCTCCTCTGATCCCACAAGGATTTCCTGCCCCGCCTGTGCATGGAAGGGAGGTGTTTGCTCCACCCAGGCCACAAGGCAATACACCTCTGCAAAGGGTAGAACATGGCTTTTCTGTGATTACTCCCCACCCATCAGAAAATAAGAAGCATTCTCTCAAAGAAAAATAATACAGAAATTAAAATGTTTAAATAAGTAAAAGGGGGTGAGGGTAGAGTTACAAAGAAAGGAACTATAGTTTCTTGGAAAGAATCTCCCATATCCTCCTGCCCATAAATTAGCCCATTGGCTGATTATAAGGCTCACACAATGACAGTGACACAGCTCCTTGTAGATGTATGGTCAAAGTTTGGTCATGTCCTGATGGGTGAAGCTGAGTGGCTGAGACAGGACAAGTTGTTTGCAGAAATGCAACACAAAGACACCACAATCACTGTCATTATTCTGCCTGGCCACATTCACTTTGAAGTAACTTTTCCAGCTCTGGTGGAAATCCAGCTGGTCTTTCTTTACTGTAGATACTTGGTAATATAATTAGGACAACAGCAGTTTAGAGTGCACTGTGATTCAAAATAGGTTATGATGCATCACTTCACATCAACAGACATGACATATCGATGTACCTATAGGTGTATGGGGATTAGCAGTAGGTCCTTATTGAAGATGTCTACATTTTTGGTACAACTTTCACACCACCATAATGCTTGGTATAGTCTTTATCATAGAAGAAACTGTTGAAGAAATGAACCTTTTCAGGGACTGTGTCCATGACTAGGTCTCCAAACATGTTATTCACCTGTTTATTGAGCCAGTTCTGTACATACAAGGTCCTCAAGTCGCCCGTAGAGAACACATGCTGCTTATAGTACACCCAGAAGCCCTTCACCATAGCATTGCCTGGCATCTTCTGGTATGACTGGATCAGCTATAGTGCCAGGTCCTTCCTAGATAGTGTGGAGAACTGCTGGATACTGCCCTCCAACTTCTCTACTACGTTATCATTGCTGACAAGGATGTCATTTGCATAAGTCTGAAGGTATTCACCCAAGATATTCAAAGGGTTATCTTTCCATTTTCTGATATCCTCTTTGGTCTTTTTTTTTCAGATTATTGTAATTTTCAACAAATGGATCATTTACTTCCTGTGTTAGATCAACTCCTAAATATTTCAATTTTTTCAATGCTATTGTGAAGGGTATTGTTTTCCTAATTTTTCTCTCAGTGAGATTGTTTGTATACAGGAATACTATTGATTTTTAAGTGTTTGCTTTCTATACAGCTACACTGATGAATTCACTTATTAAATGTAGAAGTCTTTTGGTGGACTTTTGGGGTATTCTATGTAGTGTATAAATTCATCTGCAAATAATGTTAATTTAATTTCTTCCTTTCCTTCCTTCTTTATTTCCTTTATTTCTCTCTCATATTCAATTGCTCTAGCTAATGTTTCCAGAACTATATTGAAAAGGAGTGGTGACAGTGTTTATCCTTGTCTGATTCCTGATTTTAGAATGAAAGATTTCATACTTTGTCAATTAAGTATGATGTTTGTTGTTGGTTTGTCATAGATTGCTTTTATCAGATTGAGATAAAAGATCATCTAGTCCAATTTTCTTTAGGGCTTGTATCATGAATGAGTGTTGGACTTTGTCAAATGCTTTATCTGCATCAATTGAGATGATCATGTGATTTTTCTTTTTGATTTTGTTTATATGGTGTATTATATGTATTGATTAGCATATGTTGAACCATGCTTGCATTTCTGGGATGAATTCCATTTAGTCATGGTATATAATGTTCTTGATGATTTAGTGAATTATGTTTGCTAGTATTTTATTGAGAATTTTTTCATCTATGTTCATTAGGGAGATTGACCTGTATGTAGTTCCCTTCTCTCACTGGGTCTTTCTCTGGTTTTGGTATCAGACTAATACTTGCCTCCAGGAATGACATAGAGAGTATTGCGCCTCTTTCAATTTTATTAAAGAGTTTGAGGCATATTGAGGTTAAATCTTTCCTAAATTTCCTTTATATTTCCACCATGACCTGGACTTTATTTTCTGTAAATTTTTTTATTACATTTTCAATTTTATTGGCTGATATTGGGCTATTAAAAATTTTATACCTTCTTGATTCAGCTTTGTTAATTCATACATGTCTGTGAATCTGTTTATTTCTTCTGTGTTTTCCATTCTATGTGAGTAAAAATTTTTAAAACAGGTATTGGTGATCTTCTGAATTTCCAGAGGATCTGTTGTGATTTCACCTTTTTCATTTTGCATTGCAAGAATTTAAATTCTTTCTTTTGTTTTTTTGATAAGACTGGCTAGGGGTTTATCAGTTTTAATTATTATTTCAAAGAACAAACTCTTTAATTCATTAATTCTTCATATAAATTTCTTAATCTCAACTGTGTTATTTTCTGCTCTGATCTTCATAATTTCTTCCTTTGTAAGGGCTTTGGGTTTCACTTGTTCTTTTTCTAGAAGCTTGAGGTAAAACTTTAGGTTGTTTATTTTTGCTTTTTCTGTGTTCCAGAATGAGAATTCACTGATGCAAATTTCTCTTTTAGAAGTACTTTCATTGAGTCCCATAGCTTTTGGTACATCTTACCCTTACTTTTATTTAATCGAACATATTTAACTTTTTCTTTACTTTCATCTGTGACTCCTTGGTTGTTCAGGAGAGTGTTATTCAACTTCCCTGTGTTTATGGAGTTTTTGCGGTTTCTTTTGCCAGTAGTTTCTAAATTCATTGCACTATGGTCAGATAATAGGCGAAGGATACTTTCAATTCCTTTGCATTTACATAGCATGATCTGTGGGTCAATATATAATTTATTTTAGAGATCATCCCATGTGCAGCTGAGAAAAATGTATACTCTGATGTTGGGTGGAACACTCTGTAAACATCTACTAAGTCCATTTGTTCACAGGTTTGCTTTAGTTTTGATATTTCTCTGCTTAATTTTTGTCTGGTTGATCTATCTCTTTGTGACAAAGGGGTTTTAAGGTCTGTTACAATTGTGCTATTTCATATTTGATTTTTCATGTCTATTAATATTTGTTTTATATAGATTTGTGCTTCTGCATTTGGTGTATACATGTTTATGATTGTTATCTCTTCCCCTTGAATTTTCCCCTAATAAGTATGTAATGACCTTGTTTATCCTTGGTCATTCTTGGTTTGAAGATTGCATTGTCTACAAACAGAATAGCTACCTCTGTTTTTTTCTGAGTTCCTGTTGCAAGGATTATTGTTTTCCATATATTGACTCAGTTTGTTATATCAATTTTGTCATGCAAATTATGTCTCTCCACATTGAAGTTCCTAAGATATGGGAGATAAATTGTGCTTTTTTAGGAAATGGGCCAGATGTTCCTACTCAAATGTTCTATATAGTAGAATGGGCATTAATGGTTCTGACTGAAGTCTTAATTGGCAACAAAATAGAGCAGGGCAGTTCTGTGACTGAACTTGTGTGATGCACCAGCTCTGCCTTAATTTTCAGTGGAGGAAAGGACTTTAAGTTAAGAAAACCTATATGGCATCATGCCTTGAAATACATAGCAACCTAGCTTTCTAGTCACACGACATAGTTAATGATTTTGTTTCCCTTTGTAGGCAAAAGAGGAAGAGTCGAATAAGGCAAACTTGAGTCATGAAAGATATGGGAAAGGCCTTCTCTCTCATATATACTGATGTTTATGCTGAGCATGGTGGCACACACCTGTTACCCCAGCATTGGGAGGCTGAGTCAGGGGAATCACTGTGAGTTTGAGGCCAGCCTAAGCTGTAATGTGAGTTCAAGGCCAGCCTGAACTGCATAGCAAAACCCTGTCTCAAAAAGACAAAGAAAACCCTCAATATTTCATGTATACTGATTTCAATTTCAATATTTCCACTGTAAAACAGAGTAAAATATCCTGTCATATAAATGGTCAAGTAGGAATTTTATATAATACCTGTTGCAGATAGTTTTCTTATGACAAATTAAAATTAAACCATGTCCTCAGATAAAGAAACTGAATGAGGCTACATTAGAGAAAAGGTCAACATGTTTTGCAGAGCAGAAACCAGCAGAAAAAGAGACAACTCTCAGAGAAGTTGCTCATATCTCCCATAAAATTTGAAAATCTTTGGATGTTTAAGGAATATTGTGAAAAGGAAAAAAAAAAAAAAAAAAAAAACCTACTTTCAAGTCTACAAAAGGCAGGTTGGTTTTTCTCTCCTCCGTAACTAATGTGCACTACCAAAAATCCAAATAGAGACAGTGGACTACTGCCCAGTATAAAGAATGTACTTTACATCATCTCTTTAGTAAGTGGCAGTGGAACTCTGGAATCACCTCTTATAAAGGGATTCTATGGTTATGGGGCCCTAAAACAATGAAAGCATGTGATAGATTAAGTGCCTGTCTACATTCACAATCTTACTTTGTCAGCCTACTCCATGGGAATAGGAAACCTGGGCAACTAACAGCCAGTTCTCTCCCTGAAAAGTAGTCTGTGGCTGTCATTGGAGCAAAATGAAGGAGTTCAGAGAGAAGGAAGAACAAAAAACAATGTTGAAATATGGCTGATTTTCTACCTGAATGTCCTGAAGAGAAGCAGTTTAGTCAATAGGCCCATCAGCTCTCGGATGACCATCATGTCAGAACGGATCACAGTGTATTGTTAATATGTGATGGAATCTCCAAATAGTAAACAATATAAATTATTCTAATTATGGTGGGTAGGTCTGAGATCCTCCTCTGGGAGTGAACTTGTTTAATTCTTTTAGCAATTTTATAAATTTTCACCAAACAATTTTTGAAATCTTGTTGATTAGAAATAAGATTCTACTACATTTTTGTGGTATCCTGTGCCCTTCATCATAAAATCAAAGTCATTCTTACTCTTAATATTTTCATGTTGTAGCAATATTAAAATAATTATTTATATTAAAATATTTATATAAACAAATTGTTACATGAATAGAATTCCTTAAAGTTGGGTTGTCATTCCTTTACATACACATTCCTGCAATTATTATGTTCTATACATTTATATTATGCACCACAGTGTTTAAAAGTTTGATTATTAAGATTATGTGTAAGTGAATAAAATCAAGTCACTTATATATATAGTTATTTCTGCTATATTTGGACTAAATACTTGTCATTCTGTATTTTCTTTTGTAGGGTTTTTGATTGTATTCTTGTATTGCCTTGACTTACTGAATAAAAGTTTCCTCTATTACTTTTCTTTTCCACATTGCATATTTTAGATTTCATTTATTCCTCATAAATTACTAATGTGCATATTTAGCTCTAATAAATATTTCATTAATTTACCTTCTGCAAAATATAAGGACCATTAAATACCTTTTTACCTTAGGTCTTTCTCTTGGTTGAGAATATTATATTTGTATTATATAGAACCTGTAACCTGTTATTTTTAAATCCACTGCAATTATTTTTTAGCAAATAACTAGAGAGTTAGCTAAATTTATGAATGACTTTTGTAGCTTTATTTTCCCTTGTAATTCCTTTTTTGTTAAATTAAACCTTCAGTATTTTTTTTTTCTTTTTAAAACTTTTGTAATCTTCATAATGTGCTCTGTTCATTGAGATGGATAGAAACTTTATTTTTGGAGGGTTTGGTGATTTTATCTTTTGGTCTTTTTGAACCAGGGTTTCACTATGCAGCTCAGGCTGGCCTTGAGCTTACTTTGTAGGCCAGCTTGGTCTCAAATTCGCAACAATTTTCCTGCTTCAGCCTCCTGAGTGCTGGGATTACTGGCATGCACCACCACACCCGGCTAGAGATGCATACAAAATTTAGTAAGGTTCCATAGATAGATTTTCATCCACCTGCACAACCACACTAATCATTTGTCTTTAGGCATCTAGTGCTAGTGAAAAGAAACCACCTGCCAGTCTATGAAAGCCCCTTGCTTCTCTCCAGTGTGTGCCCTATTACTGTGATGGATAGGGATTTCATAACGATGGAAGCTAAATGTTCAGACAATGTAAGGCTTCAGCTCTCAGTAAAATCTTGGAAAACGTTTGACATTATTTCTTGGAATATGGTGTATATTTTTAATTTTTCATCTAGCACACTTCATAATGGATTTGAGTATTTTAACATGTCTTCCGTATTATCCATCTTTTAAATTTGTAATACATTATGAAATGTGACAAAATATTTGATAAATGCTCCTGTTGAGTGCCATCCAAAAGAAAGGCTGGCCCATGAAAACATCACAGCGTGTCCAATCACTCTGTATAGAAGGGAATGGAGACTGCAAATTCTGGCTCTTCCCCAAAGACAAAATGATCATGAACGGTAAATGATTTGAACAAAACTCAAGACATTGAGGCACCAATAAGAAAGTACATGAAACACCCACAAAGGAGGACCTCTAGAACTGCTTCAGAATGTGCAAGAGCAATGGAATAAATGTGTTTGAAGTGAAAGGCAGTATGGTGAAGAGCATTAATGTCTTTTTCTGCAGTGCATTTTTTAAAGAAATTAAACATTCATTATAATTTATTATACAATAATTATTGTATATGTCATTGCCTTACATCTGTTGTATAATTTTGTGTAGTTTAAAAGCTAGTGTTCATTTTAATTACTGTGTTTTTATTTTAGAACTTACACTAGGTCCTTTCCAGTATTTCCTCAAACTGCCCAATTAATGTCATCTAATTGTCTCTGTAATCTTAAATGTTACTGTATATACTTTGTCAATTTGTATGCTTCTTTCTGGATCTGCATTAGGTTTTTAGGTATATTTATTTCTTAAAAGTGCTAATTTTCGTATACAACAATGGATTTCCCTAATTATTATTTTTTATGGGAATTTATTTTAGAGTTTCATTTTTAGGTCCATGTCTTTTGCTGTTGTTATTGTTTTTCTAATTTTCTATTGTTGAAGTCTCCTTTGTAGAGAGTTTCTTATGCTTTGGATTTACAAATATCTCAGTTTAGCTCACTTGTCCATTTACTGATTGTATCAATTTTTTGACCTTAATGTTTTTAGTTCCTGGATATCAGTTCTCTGGCAGAATAATAGCTAGTAGAGATTTTCCCATTCTGAAGGATTTGTCTTCACTCAATTGATTGTTTGTACTGCTGTACAAGACTTTTTAATTTGAAGTAATCCCACTTGTCAGATTCTATAATTTCCTGAGCTGTGGAAGTCCTGTACAGCAATCATTGACTATGCTAGTATTGTATCTTGAAATGTGTCCCCTTTGTTTTCCTCTAGTGACTTCAAGTTTCAGACCTTACACTATGAGTTGACCAATTTTGGCTTAGTTCTTGTACAGGGTAAGAGATAGACATATAGCTTCCATCTGGGCAGGTGGATTCCCTGTTTTCCCATAAACATCTGATGTTGAAGAGTCTGTATTGTCTCCAGTGGGTGTCTCTGCCTCTTTGTTTAGAATCAGATGGCTGTTGGTATGCAGGTTTATTTCTGGTCCTCTATGCTATTCCATTTTTCTAAGTGTCTATTTTTACACTACTGTCTCTCTCTTTTTGCAACAATGAGTTTATCAAATATTTCAAATTAGAAAGTATGGTGATCCTAGTAATTTTTATTGTTCTTTATTTTTTATATTGCCCAGGATCCCTTTCTTCATTTGGGTCTTTTGTGCTTCCAGATGAACTTTAGTATCTTTAATAATTTGCATAGAGTATGTCATTGATATTTTGATAGTGACTGCATTGAAACTGTATATCACCTTGGGAAGTATTTAAAAATATTTATCCTGTCTATCCATGAATATAAGGAGTCTGCAAATCTTCTAGGGTCTTCCTCAGTTTTCTTCTTAAGCATTTTCTAATCGTGTGTTGTTGAAGTCTCACCTTGCTTCAGATATTTTGTTTTTAATATTTTAAGTAAAAGTAGGCCAAAATGTGAAAAAATGCTCACCATGTTAGCCATCAGAGAAATGCAAATGCAAGTTGCATTGAGATTCCATCTTACTTCAGTCAGAACAGCTATTATCAAGAAAAAATAAGAAATACTGGAGAGGTTGTCAGGAAAAAGGATGCCTTTATTCACTGTTAGTTGCAATGTAAATCAGCAGAGGTACTATAGAAAACAGTATAGAATGTCCTGAAAAAAACTAAAATATAAGAAACATATAGAAAAATATAAGGAACGTATGGTCCAGCTCTGTGATCCTGGGTACATATTCAAAGGAATCAAAGTCAATATATTATAAGAACAGTAGCCTTTGTGTATCATGACACTATTCACCTTTCCAAGTTAAGAAATCAGCCTAGATGCCAACCAATGGATGAAGGGATGAACAAAATGTGGTATACAGTATACAACCATAATGATAAAGAAATTGTGTCATCTGTAGGAAAATAGATGGAACTGTCTATCATCATTTAAGAGAGTCTAAGATAAATATTGCATGAATTATTTCATTACAAAATCTGGGGGCAGGTACTACTAAGTATATGGGGAAGTATGAGGTAAGAGGAAGGAATGGAGGATGGAAGAGAAGTCAGTATCCACGTGGATCCTTTTGGTACATTTCATGCATGCGTGGTGTTTCCACAATGAACTCCATTTATTTGTACCATTAAAATACATTAATAATCATGATAAAAGAGAAATTAATATTAATTTCCAATGTATAATATATATTTATAAATATTACTTTAAAAACAATTGGCAGGTCTGATTTTCATGGTTCTAAAATTGCAACTAAATTTGGACAGGTTGTAGGTTATTCTTTCATTGTACTGTGAGTACTTATTCCACAGTAGAAACTCAACTCCAAGCTTCATATCTAGGAGTGATACAAGCTCATTTTCTATTTCTCAAGATTAACACTCTTCCCATGGCTTCATGTATGATTGGGTATGTCTAATTTTCTGAAATTTTTTCCTAACTTAGGACCTAAATGCCTGCTTCTATTGCATTTAATGGTCTATCTTCTCTTCAGATACCAATTCAAACCCTTGGTTTGAAATTTCTAAACATATCTCCATAGACCATAATATTTTTACCTCTACATATAATCCTGATTTTTATTTCCTCATAGTTTATAACAACAAAGCCTTTCCTCTTCTTTTAAAAATGCTATCTTAAATTACTTTTGTATGTCATCTTGAATGTAATTTTCTTTTGTATGTCATCTTGAATATGATTATACTAACATTAGCTAATTTGACTTATAATGAGTTACAAACAAGAACTGATTTTTCTCCATGTTTGAACAATTGTTCAAAAGTTGAAGCAATGGTGCAGACTGACATTTCTTTCACTGACTGGAAGCCCACTAAGGCACCACACTGCCTGGCCCATGCTCTAAGCTTACTATGTGAATCTGGAGAAAAACATCATGGAAAAATAATGTGCACAGATGGGGAAGCCACACAGCAGCCAGCCTCATGCTTGTTCAGAATGTTAAGGCTGAGGCAATCTCTCTGCAGTCAACTTGGCTCTATAAAGTAAGCCCATTTTGAAATCATTTGAGATCCACCACTGGTGCTCACGATGTAGTTGAAGAGTTGAAAGCACCATAACAAATCATGTTTCTTACATCAAGAAATTGCAGAGAGGCTCCTTTGAATACAGGGACCCCCAAAGTGCTCATATATGTGATAAACAATTTTTGTTACCTGTCTCACTGAAACCCTAGCTTGTCTTAACCAAAGGAGAAACTTCAGGAGTGGACAGGGGCACATGTAAAATGGGTCAGCAGTGGAAAAGTACATCTGTGAAATGTACTGACCTCTCTATCCCTCCTTCCCAGATGAGCATACCTGAGTGAAACAGACAACAGGAAGAGGAGGAATCAGAGGCTGAGCAAGAAAATATCTCTCTCTCTCCAAAATCCTCCCATGAGAGCAAAATAAACACCTACAAGAAGAAGACAACTCAGTTTTAATTGAACATGGAGTAGAATTTTTAATTTGAGTCAGGTTCTTATGTGGTTGAAAGTAACCAGAGAATGAAAGTCATGTTAGTTACCCACAGTGTACTGAAAAAGAAAAAAGTCAATGAAATGTGTTAGAAGGTGAGGAGAACAGAAAAAACTAAAATCAATTCATTTTGATGAACTGTGCAATCAAACAGTTACATATATTTTGGAACTGGGAATGAGGCCTCTTTTTGTCAGCTCAGTCTCTCTTATTGATAACATATCATTTATTTTATAAATGAATCATCTTCAGCATGGTGAGAAAAGCATTTGTAGATCTTTCTGGTCAAACTGTTGATTTATGTTAAGAATATTTCTGAAACTCATTGGAAGTAAAAATATGTTAAAATTTAAAAAGACTGCAAATATATGGTGAAGCATTCATTACTGGGGATACATGTGTGTTCTTAAGCTATAAAAACCACCTAGAAGGAGACAGAGTTACTGGCAGGCAGATGAGTAGCTCACATTTGTAGGAAAAAGAGTAGATTGTTTTCTACCTAGACTTGCTCTCTTTGAATCAAGAAGTAAGTAATTCAGATTAGTACAGGGATTATATGGTGGCATCTTGAGAATTCTTTTACAGCCAAAAATTAGCAAAATAAACAAATAGCAGCAAAATCTTCTGTGACTTTCTTAGAGTACCTGATGAAGCTCTTCACAGAAAAGATAGA
>NW_004955418.1:9138499-9158915 GCF_000276665.1 Chinchilla lanigera
AGACCGGCCCCTGGCACTGACACTTGCCAATTGTGAACATATAATATATATATGCAAATATGTTTTTCAGATAGTTTGCCTTTAGTATTTCCATAGTCATACTATAAAGATTATCTCTTTAATGGTAAAGGTCATTATTACATTGCTCAACACAAATAACTAGTTTTTTAAAGTACTTACTGTGTATAATTGTTTTAATTGATCCTAATGTGTGCCGAGTATAAGTCCTAAACATTCACAATTTATTCTTACATTTGTTTCTTTTCTTCAGTATATTTTATCTGAACTTTATTTTAAAAACGGATTCTACTTCTTAGTTTTGTAACATTTGTTATTTGTTATTTTATTTCATGGTGGGACCTATACTTATAATCATGGGACAATAAATAACTTCAACTTGAGTTAAATAGAAGTTTATAATTTTACCTTATAGACTCCATAATTTTTTTCCTCACACACGTTTTATTTTCACCTTAAACAATAAGTGTATGCATTTCTTTTTGGAAAGCAAATATTGTAACAAATTTTCAAAATTTCTGATTAATGCAGTTTAACTCAAAGGAGTATTAAATTTTGTAATCCATTACCCAGTAATCCTTCCCTTTCTCCTGGATCCTCCTTTGTCTTTCCTTACTCAGCAGTTTCCAATGACTCAGTAACACTCTTCCATTACCTTCACTTTAACACCTCAGTGAGATAATCTCATTAATTATTTAAGAAAAAAACCCCTGCTTTTATTTTTTTTTTGAAAATGGAGAATTACTTATGATGCTGCATCATGTGAAGGCAATGTCTTTTAAAGTCAGCTAGAGATACTAAAGAAACAGGCAGTTGCATGATATCCCAATCTGTGGGAAAAGTTTATATTTACAATGACATTTCTCCAAAGGTCATTTCATTGCGTGCTATGAAGCTATGATATTTAAAGTATATTTGTTGAATGAATACTTGACGATGTAGAACACATGCTTGGGGCTCTGCATCTCTGCTTGGATGTTAAATAAGTTCACTATGCACCGCTTATGGACTGGTTGGGGAAAATAGCCAGGCAGACAAGAACTTACATGAAGAATGTTCCTTACATATAGGGAGCAAGGAACAATAGAAGCCTGATTCACTGCAGATCAGTTTCCCAAGGTTTTGGAAAGTTACACCAGATTGATGGGTTCCTTAACAATACTGTCACATTTTCCCTGCAGTGGAGGGGATGCTGAATGATGTATTAGTCAGCTTTGCATAGCTATACCAAAATACCTGAGATATTTACTTATACAGATACAAGGTTTGTTTTGGCTCACACAGTTTTTCATTCCAGGATTATGGAGTGATTTTGAAAAAAATGCATGAACTTCTCATAAACTGAAAAGAGAAATATCAGTATTGATTTCACTACCCAACTTTTGTAAAAATTTGTAAGTAATACTCACAAGCAACATGACAAATAATATGACAGAATGGAGGATGTTATATTTTGGAGCTTCTACTTTTCTGACAAGGCCCAAGATTAACATGGAAATATGCACCCAAGTCATTTGTCAAATGTTCACCCCAAGAATCTAGGTAAAATTCACATAAAAGTTTAGTTTCAAGGGGGCTGGGGATTTAGCTCAGCGGCAAAAGCGCCTGCTTGGCAAGCGCAAGGTCGTGAGTTCGGTTCCCGGTACCGGAGAAAAACTAAAAAAATAAAATAAAAATAAAAGTTTAGCTTCATGTCCTGAGGAACTCCAAAGCACTCTCCTCAAAATTTGCAAATTCCTAAGGGTATGTGTTGAAGCAACTGTCAAAATCTGGGATCTGTATTTTCACAAGCCAACTATGTTTACCTGAATCAAGGCAGAAGTCAAATTTATTTTTCTGCTTGTTAGATGCATATGTACAGCACTCATGGAAAAACAAACATACACATACACTCAAAATCCAATTGACTATGTATCCAAGACTAGGATAATGTGAATATTTATGGATCACACACATCATCCATTTTGCACATAACTAGTTCTTCTCTATTTGTTCCAATGTACCAGCTTCTTATTTTTCCCTGGGCTTTCATTTTCTAAATGGAATCTTTGCAGGTTAGATTCTGACCAGCTCCTTATGTTTCCTTGAGTTCCTTTTTTTCTAAATGGAATTTTTATAGATCAGGGTCTGACTAATTGAAAATTTATATATAGTGTCTTTAGGTGAATTATGGTGCCAGTTATGGACTCAAAATATCTTCTTAATGTAATCTCTCAAATTCAGTGGTCTTTTGACCACCCTAGTATTTCCAACTATGGGAGAAACCTCTTGGGTATACCTTTAAATTCATTCTGATAATGATTCTTTGTAAAACATGGTATAAATTATGATTGGCTATAAAATATCTTTTACTAATCTTATCTTAGGTATTAATTCTACAATTATCATAAATGAGTATGTTCTGGTCAACTTTGCCCTTGCTGGAACAAAGTACTTGTCATCTGCAATTTAACAGAGAAAACCTTATTTCAGAACACAGTTTCAATCCATAGTGAGCTGGCTTCAAAACAAATGCCATGGCAGAATGACATAGCAGGGAAAAGCTGATCCAGTTGTGTTGGCCAGGAAGAGTAAGTTGCAAACAGCCCAGAGATGAAGGGTCTCGGGAATAGGTACAGGATATGCCCCAGTGACTTGCTTCCTCCACTCAACCCCTAACTGCTAACAGCTCACGGAGATATGAAGTCATCAATGGATTAATCCACTGATGTCGTTAGCACTCTCACAATCCAATAAGCTTTCCATGATTCTTTTAATCTAGGACAGCTGAAAAAATCAAGATTAACTGTCATTTGTCAATAGCTAAAAACAAAAGAATCCTTTTCTCTGGAAGAGGAAAGTATGCTTTTTAGAGTCTTGTTTGACTTTGAAATCTCAATTATGTCATTTACATTTGGGATGTTTCTAGTTCACTGGAGTATATACACTCTATTTTTCCATATCCTTGGCACTGTACTCTATAGAGTTCAAGTGTGGATTAAGTGTAAATAGAAGCCATTCTAATTCCTCCAAAGAGGAAATATTTTTATGTAAAAAAATAAAGGCTTAAAAGAAGTTAGCAGATTCAAGAAAGTTTTGAAAATTCACCATTCAATACTCGAAAATCAGGCTTAGTGAGGCAGGAGAGCTGTGATGGCAGACTGGGCAACTTAGTAAGATCTTGTCTCAAAAAATAAATTAAAACAAAACAAAACAAAATAAATAAAATAAAATAAAATACAAAATTAAAAGAAAAACTAAAAGGCTAATGATGTAGCTGAGAACCTCCTGCATTCAATACTGTGTAACACAAAAAAGGAAAAGAAAGAAAACAGAGAGAGAGATAGAGAGAGAGAAGGAGGGAGGGAGAGAGAGAATCAAAGCTTTTATTGTCAGCTGTTGGCAGCATAGAATGCAAAATGGGATGTGTCAGAGGAGAGTCAGTGCCTTCATAGGAATGCTACAGTGATCATCCGCTGACACTCAGCCAACTGATAGCCAATGTCAAAAGGAGTAGTTGTTGCTTTGCATTGCTCAACTATCAAATCTCATGTAAATAACTCTCACTGGTAAAATCTTCTCCAGAACACTGCTGTGGAAGGTTCTAGAAAATGATTCCCTGGCTTTTAGATTCCACAATACACAAGGTGCATAAAGGGATAACTAACAATGTCACCAGGATGCCAAGAGATGATAAGCAATCAAAAAGTTACATAAGTTTAATGAAATAGAAAAAGCTTACTAGGTCCTTATCAAGCAGAACATAAACATTATACAGCAGAGAAGGCAGAAGCATTGGAGGGAAATCTCATGTACACTGATGAGGCCCAATGTGATTCATCAAAGTAGCTCTTGAAAAATAGAGCAAAACATGTTGTTTTCAGTATCCGAGATACATATAAATCTATATGAAAAGTTAGAAGGGAAAAAGAGAAGGGCATCAGATAAACCCTCCAACTGCTTTTAAGACTGGTCATTTATTTCTTAATGAGCATTGGGATTCTGCAATGTATAATACTAGATTCTATAGTATTGAAATAGTGTGATGACTATATGATATGTACCTAATTCTCTTGTGAGATTCGTAACTTTCTTAATGATGAACTGTCTTATGAAATTGCTAGTTTACAAACGTTTTAAATGTCCTTTTTCCTGTTTCCAAGAATACAATAAAATGATTATTAAGCTTTAGTTTTACACACTGACAATATCTCATTTTGTTCCAAAATATGCACCATCAAAAATATTAAGATTTTACGTGGAGCAAAGCCTCATAAAATATTTAAGTACTTTCTTAATTGGTCCATATTACCAAAATAATTTTCTTGATTTATGGATAAGAGAATACATTATTTTAATATAATTTTGTTCTACTCTCTTTTTAGGTAAATACTGTGAGGTTGCAAGAATGAAAACAATAATAATTGTTAATATATATTGCATACTTATTAAGTATCAGGTAATCTGCTAGGTATTTCACATGCATTGCCTAATTAAATTTTAACAGCAATGTTATTAAGATAGGCACTTAATTTATTCTTATTTATAATTTAAGAATTTTTGTGGAGCTGGTTTGAGTGGAGCTGGGTTTTAAACTCAGGTACCCTGATTCTAGAAAACATACTTCTATGCACTGATTATTCCTGATAAAAACTGTTCACTCAATTAGCACCTTACTTGATTTTAACTTGTTATTCTTACAGAATAATATAAAAACATTAATTATCCAAAACCTCTGAAGAAACATATAAGATAGTAACTCTTGTTCTTCTGTTAGTTCCAAAGCCACAAAAAAACACATACAAACTCTCTTCTTATTTTCTATGACCTTTTATTTTGCTTTTTACTTATATTTTGGGTTTCTCATATAAGAGAAATCACACTAACTCCCCATGAACAATGTAATCATCCTGTACTGCAAATATGTGATAAGTAAAAAAATAAAAATTAGAAAAATACAACTGCTTAAGCTACACCTGTTCATGGAATTTTCCTGTAGAACTTATGAGTCAGCTCCTAGCACACTAACATTCCCTACGTTTTCTGTGCAAGACCAAATTTCACAACCCTGCCAATAGACCCTACTCAATGAAAATGTCAAGCTCTCCATGAGGCCCAAAAGAAAGAAAAGTTAAATACATCCTTTACTTACTGTATGAGTCTGTTTAAGATATACATCACTGATGACTTTGATCATTAGAAGTTATACGGTAAATGGTCATCCCAGTTAATAGTTGGATAGAAGGAGTGGTGTACTAAATACGAGAAGGGGAGAATCAATATTAGATTTTCCCAAAAGATAAGGTAGAGCAAATTCAAAGATGCACATGCATTTTCAGAGATGAGAAAGACAGTAGCCAGGCCATAAACCAGTGGAGCTAGAAATATTTCAAGAGCAAATTGATTTTGAGTCTTAATTGTGTATCATGCATTGATTGCTGGTTGCCATGGAGTCCCAAATCATCAGACTGGAGAGGAAATACTGATGCTGTGAAATAGTTTGCTATTTGAAACTAAATTTCATAATCCTGTTTTTTTTCTGGCTTCTGTTTTATTTTGGTCATGTTGCCATTTCAAAAGAATTATTTCTTCCTAATTATAAAATGGATGCTTTAGTAGATGCATAAATAATGTCTGTCTTAGAATGCTTATAATAAGTGCAAAAAGAAGCACATAACTCTTTATTTCACTGTTTTTCATCTTTTTTTATTATTCACGCATTTTACAAGTTTAAAGAACTGCCTTTTTATAGTTTGCCTAGTTTAAATTTCCCCACATTTAATGGAAATACTAAAACAAAATATGATGATAAAAATGGTTCTTAAATAATGCCCAAGAGAGCTCCTAAGAATGACTTTATCTATTCCTTGCAGGCACAGCCTTAAAATATCATAAGATGTGAACTCTATTTAGCTGACACTTCGGTGGTGTAAGTGTTTTTTACAACTAATCAGCACCTGAATAATCAAAGATGTGTACCATCAGTCAGCTTTAATGAACCATTAAAATACTTTAATGGAACTTAGGGTAATTAGAAAGTCTCTTATGCAGTTCATCTACTAACAAGAACATTTTCAGGATTAATAATAATGGAGTAAATTTTCTAACAAAGAACAGGCTCTTACTTTTCTTCAGCAATCCCATTTGTAAAAATAAAATTGTTTTATGGGTTTCAAGGGGGTGTGGGGTATAATTGATGATGAAACTCTTTCTGGGGTATTTATAGCTCCTCAGTTGAAATTGTAAAAATCTGTAGTTCTTCCTTGGGGATCTGTAACAAGAGAAAAAGAGAAAAAGAGCAACGAAACAAGACAATGTTTTCCAAAAATTGAAAATTACATTTGAAAAGCTCGGTTACCTCAGAACTACTTTACCTTAAACATTAAAGTTTATGTTAATGTTGTGAACATAATATTGCAACATGAAAAGTTACTGTGTAGTCACAGATATGGTGTGTGTACTATTTAATTAAATAAAATTGATATGGCAGATTTTCAACATTACTTTCATTGCTCTTTGAATATCAATCTAAACATGAGAATTATTACATGATCATTTTATTGTACCCTGAGACACTGATAGTGTCTCAGCAATGCATATTGTACTAACTATACTCTCTTTATTGCTTGCTCATAAAACTTTCTTTGTATTTTTCTCCGGTACCGGGAACTGAACTCACAACCTTGCGCTTGCCAGGCAGGCGCTTTTGCCGCTGAGCTAAATCCCCAGCCCTTTCTTTGTATTTTTGATGACAACATATTTATTAAAGAATTTAAATTTCCAAGTGTTATTTGTGGTCAATGAAATAAGAGAAGTATGCAGAGAAATTATTCTGCTACATCCTTCCACCCTTCCTTTAATAGCTATTTCCCTACTGAGGGGAATAATGGAATAATGTAATTAAAAACTTCTTTACCCTACACCTTGATAGGTATAAACATCATAGTATCTTTGTCCCTAAGTGATTGGATTTTTTTTCCAAAGTTCTTACCATACTACCTACCCCATACACTGTTTTTCCAGTTTAAAAAAAAAAAGTTTTAAAAAGGGATAAAGAAAATATAATAATCATTGATGAATTCCTGCCATCTTGTCTAGTGAAACTCTGTATCATTTCTAATGTGTTTTTTGTTTGTTTGTTGTTATTTTTTAATTTTCTTTAATGGCTTGATCAATCTTGCATTTTCACATCTGGTAATTTGAGCAACTTTGTTGAAGATAACAATATATAATATAACCACTACTATTAATTCTTATAATTTTATTCGGAAACCCTGCATCATTTTTACTGTTTCGCTTTGTTCTTTTTTTGTCCATTTTGTTGGTATTTTGCTATTGTTGTTTTTAATTATTCTCTTTAAAGTAAAAAGAAATCTAAAAATGAAAAGCAATAAAAGCCAAAAATTATTTCCCATTTCTCAGAGGTAAAGTGTTTCTTTTCAAACTACAATTTTTGTCATTAGTTCTCAACATTTTGTCAGAGTTGATTCACTTTTGTTTGAATGGCTTAGTGTGCCACATGCTCTACAACCTCTTTTGATTCTTTAAATTGAGGTCTGAATATGGCAGAAGAGTAAAAGGCTTCTCCTATCCTGAGAAGTGGAAGAGGGAACCAGAAAGCCCTATAGTACTTTGCATTTTCTTTCATCTCCTTTGCTTGTGTCTGCTAAGGTAGGACTGATCTTTTCACTGACCCAGGTGTCCTGGACAACTTATGTGTTTTTGTCTGTAGCATTTACTGCTTTCCTTGGCAAGTAGGTTCGTCATTATTATTATTTCACTGGACATATGGACAGATATTCATGTTATCCAAAGTAAGACATTCGGAGTAAGACACAGTGCCTTAAGTCCATTTTGCTCCCTGCCTCCTGCTATCAAGGCTGTGCAATTTGTCCCACATCACTTGGAGCATAATGCTAAACTTTTACTTCAAATTCCTCCTGTGTGTCTCCTATTTTGTCAAAGAAGAAGGCAATTAACTAACATCCTCCTTTTCTCCATTCTTGTACAAATGAATCTAAATTTTTCTTTCCTGTCAATGTTGGGTCTTGTTACCAGATTTTCTAATTTCCTCTCTCATGTTTTAATAGTCTTTCAGTAACAGCAGAAACCGTTAATTTAACTGAATTAAATTAATATCTTTCTTGTCATATGTACCGAAGTTGAAACTCATGACCTAGATCATAGAAAGTTTCCTTTCTCTTTCTACTCTAGGAATTACACAAGTTAAATATTTATTTTCTTAGTGACTCTTGACATTAGAAGTAAATATGTGACAGTGTATTAATCGAAACTGTGGAAGTAGAAATCTATTCAAGCCTTAAAGTGAAAAAACAGACAAACGTTGGTGCTGCCATATTCCTTCTGCCAGCTCTTTTATTCTTGGAACATAGAAAAGAATAACTATGTCCGTGAGGAAAAAAAATTCATGGGCAGGTAAGTTCCACATAACGTTTGAATTTATGTACATGAAGAAGTTATGTCTACTACTTCTTGCCCACAAACTACTTAGTATTTGAGGAAAAATGAAATGAACTTATACTTTTACTGTTTCCTGGGTATTTTAGTACTTAAAATTCTATTGCCATTGACATACCCCACCTTTCAAATTGTCTACAGTACTTTCTTATTTCTCTTGTGCCCTTAAGGCAGAGAAGTTTAATCATTCCTCAAAGAATAGTTGACAGGCAATTCCAGCTTAAAGGTTTCTAAACGGACTTGTATCATAAAAGCCTATATTAATTGATGAATTGGAATGCATCCTGAACTTTTTGTACATTTAGTTTAAAGAGAACATTAAAAAAGAACAATAGCAAAATACCAACAACATAGACAATGCAAGCAAAAACAACAAAAATGATACAAGGGGCTGGGGATTTAGCTCAGCGGTGCAGCGCCTGCCTGGCAAGCATGAGGTTGTGAGTTCGATTCCCGGTACCGGAAAAAAAAAAATTACACAGGGTTTCAGAACAAAATGATAGGAATTAACAGTGCCTGTTATATTACATATTGTTATCTTCAATGAAGTTGCTCAGATAACGTAAATTTTGTCATCTAAGATCTTTTTTAAAAGTGAAATGTGGTTGGCATTACTTTTCTTAGATTTGCTTTACTTATTTTTAACCAACTCCTAGGATCTTCTACTGTGGGCTAGTGGAAAGCAAACAAGGGTGCAGATACAAATACTAGAACATGCCAGATGTGGTGGTGCACACCTGTAATCCCAGCACTAAAATGGCTGAGGCAGGAGGGTAGCTGTGCATCTGAGGTGAGCTTGAGCTACAAAGTGAATTTCAGGCCAGCCTGAACTACATAGAAAAACCATGTTTTAAAAATTAAACAATACTAGAACACTGGATAAGGCAACTTTTTTTGGCTCAGGAACAGTAGTACTTCATGAATTTCACAAATCAAGAACAGTAAATCTGTTTCTCAGTAGTATTTCATAATACAATATGCAGTGCATTTAGTATAACCCTCGTATAAATGCACCTGATAAGTAGGTTGGTGATCGCGGTCTGTTTTGTCTTTGAATTATTTTAATTCGAAAAAGTACTTGTCCTACAAATAAAGAAAACCATGTTTCTCAGCAACTGTATAAACATCATTTGTTTAAATCATTGATGACCATGATTATTTACTTCTCATCTGCTTGGCTGTAATAGTAGTACAAGAAAGCTGAATCTGCATCAAGCTAGCTGCTTGGAGGGGCAAGATTAGACAGGATTAGAGAATGAGCTATTTGGGAAGACTTCGAGTTTTAGGTGACTTCATTTGATGTATGTATTGCCTTTTCATTTTCAATGCCAAATTTACTGGGTGGATGTATCTGTCACTAATATATAAATAATGCTTCATGGAGTACCGACAAACTGGCTACATTACAATAAAAATGATAAATTGGGAAAATGTATATATTTATGTCATACTCAGATAGTGTGATTATGATGATCTTAGAATGGGACTTCAAAGAATGGGATTCTTCCCCCTTCATGTCCTCTGTGTTCTGCAAGTGGGTCTGCATATCTTTCTACAGTATGTCCTAAAAAAATAGTATACCTGATTTTCATCTCAACATAGTTTCCAAAATAGGATCCAATTGCAAAATGATCCATATTGTTCTTAGTAAATTGCTCTATTGTTAACTTGAAACAAATCTAGGTAATCCTGTATTTGTTTTTTTTTTTTTGTTTGTTTGTTTGTTTGTTTTTTGGTTTTTTTTTCCAGTACCGGGAACCGAACTCACGACCTTGCACTTGCCAGGCAGGCGCTTTGCCGCTGAGCTAAATCCCCAGCCCCTTATCCTGTATTTGAATAAAAATTCCTTTTGAAAATGTATTTTCCAGGTGTGGGAGGTCCAAATGATGAGGAAGAAGTCTCTAGCATATGGCATGTGTCTCTATGAATTATGAAACCTATAATATGCCTTAGGTTGATGATTATTTCCAGTACCTTACTCACTCAATAAACAAAAGCTTCTTAAACAAAACTTCCTCTCAGACAAAGCATTGTGTCTGACATGCTGTACTTAGATGTGTGGAAATTCCTGCCACGAAGAAGAGAATTGAGATAGATACACAGCTCATCTCTCATTTTAGAGAAACCCTCCTCTAAAGTACAACTCCAACATGAAACGTCTATGTGTATCAAATGTATGCTTTTGTAAAGACTGTAGCCCAACTGTGACCCTCACGTTAAATCAGAACTACTCAATATTGTAAGAAAGAGCTGCTCTCCATGAAGGTCTGTTTTGAAGCTCTGAGATAACTAGCACTTTGAAGCTTGGGCCCTCTGATGTGTATTTATTCAATTGTTTTACCTATAATTTCAGGTATGTTGCTATGTTCTAGGAAGGGAACAAAAACAAGACAGATACATATTCCAACTGCAAAAGTTTATGCTTTCTTTCTGAGAAAATAGTAATCAAAGAAAAAGCACTATTTATATAGTGAGAGAAGTAAAAGAAATACTATAAAGATATGTTAATAACAAAAAGGGCTTAGTGTTCTCAAAAATATGACTTTTTAAGGACTGATGTGTAAGGTGATGTCTAGATAAAATGAAAGCAAATTAACTCTTTACAAACAGGTCATTTTTGCAAAATATGGTCTATGTACTCTGAGAAAAATTGCATATATTTACTGTGCATTAAATACTAACAAAATGTTTCTGTGGCCAAATATGGAAATAAAAAAACTGAAAGAAAAGTTATGATTAATTGAGACATGTATTTCATACATATAATGCAAGCTACGGCTGTGTGTGTTGCTAGGGAGTCACCTCATGAAAAAAGTGGACTGTTGTATTTTCTATTATATTTCCCAGTAAATGTACTTGTGCAGTGAAATGTGAACATACCTGCAAGTAATCATTGGACCCTTAAATTTCAAAATGTATTAAGTATCATATTAATGAATAAATATATACAAACTTCCACAAACACATATGTAAAAGATAAAGATAAAGCACACAGATAAAGACCTGTTTGCTTTTCTACCAGTTGGTCACTCAGTCCAGCATCTTTAGTTACTGCACAGACTTGAACTGCACAGGATAAAGCTAAAGAAATTTTAGTTTTCCTATAACAGATGACTACAGTAATTATTTTAATTTCTGTGTCCTAGTTTTGGTCTTTGTTGAGTTACTTTTGTCAAATAACAGAACACTAACACCATTTTTATTGACAGAAGAAAATCATATCAACATTTTAAAGAGTTTTAACTTTGTAGAGTGGTATTTTACCATTGTTAAAAAAGAGAAACTCATTGTACATAAGATACAATGGACTTTTTCAGGTTTCCTGAAGGCACCATATCAAATTGCCACAATCTTGATGGCTTAGAACAATAGGGCTTAATTTCTCAGCTTTCTAGAGTACTCAATTTCAAAGTCAATGTGCCTTCTGAGGGTTCTGAGGAAAATCAGTGCCTTGCCTCTCTGTGACCCTGAGATTTCTTTGACCACTAGTCACATGACACCCTAATCTCTGCTTTACCGTTCACATCACAGTCCCTGTATGTGTCTTAAAAAAGAAAATTATCCTGGTAATTAGAGCCCATTCAGAAAATGCGGGATATCCTCCTCATCTCAAAATCTTTAACTTTAATTGATTACAACTTCAACAACCTCTAAAATAACATTCCCAGGCCTTGGGGATTAGGTGTAATTTATTTGCAAGGGTGAGGGGTAACTATAATTCACAGAAGGACCATGTTATGGTTTGTGTCTAGATGTCCCTCCAAATCCTCATCAGTGATGGAGCGGGTGTCTAGAGTTTTTGATTGATCAGTGGTCCAAAATTGATCGATGCTGGGATTATGGGTATGAGGGCTACCCTGAGGCCAGTCTCCTGCATACAATATAAGGGAGGGAAAGAGGCTTGCTCCCTGGTGCTCCTCCCTTTTTTCTCTTGCTGCTTTTGTATTTTTCTGCCATCATGTGCTGTTGCCCTCTGCCATGTGCCACTCTGCCTTGAAGCCAGTTGAATGTGGACTGAAAGCTCCACAAACTGTGAGTTAAATAAACATTTCCTTTCTTAATTTTGGGTGCCAGGTGTTTTGTCCCAGCAACAAGAGAAAAGTAACTAAGACAGACCATGTAGGCAAGTAATTGTGCCTAAGAGTTTGAAGTTCAGAAAATATGGAAAAAAATAAAACACAGCTTACTCTATATAGTTAAGTAAGAAAACCTGTTCTCATTATTTTTGTGTATGAAACAAAATGTGGATGAGAACAGCATAGTTTATATATATGGCAATATTATACACAGTCTATAGTTATTGGAATTTCATTTTTAATGTCTGCAAATAAGGCATTTAATATACATATGCAATTGTATTATAGCAAAAATAACCAGTATTTCAATGTTTTGCTATAAATTTAAATCATAATATATTGCTTCATGACTCCTTTAGTGAATAGTAATGTCAGTTCATATAACCTACAGTTTAAAAATTAACTTTTGGCCATAGTTATGGTAATAGGAAATATTTTTGAAAGACTTTTAAAATTATATTCAATGTTATTACTACTCTTGGTCTTACTATTTAAAGCCTAACTGGAGACATTATGTATTATAAGTATGTACTAATAAAAAGCAATGAAAGAAATAAAAAATTAATTTTTGCCACATATGTATATTTATCTATGTATATAAAAAACTAATTGCTAGATACAATGATGCAATAGCATCAGTTAGAAATGAACAAATACATGTGACTTTGAAGAAAAACATTGTTGTAGTTTTTGAGGTACTAAGGACTCTTCTAGAGGTTTTTTCTAGATTGTTCTTATCCTGAACAAAGACCTGCACTAAACAAGCACAAAAAGTAGTAAAGTTTTACATTTTTTAAAGTTGGAGAAGCAAACATACTCTACAGATGAGTGTGTGCCAGTAAAAAGCAAGAAAAGATGCACACTCTACAGGATGAGAGCAGATCACAGTGAAAGAGTACAATGGTTGAGAGCTTAATGGCAGCATCTCTGTGTGTGGCACTCTTAAGGCAAGCTCAGGTCTAGATCATCCTATATCAAGAGTTCACTTGCATTCTCCTAAAAAGAACTGAAGAAAACACTCTGATTGGTTTCAGGTGTGGACGTTGAATGTATGCCTCCTGGATTTCCATGATAGAGAGGTCACATCCACTTGCCCAGCCAGTTTGTGGGCAACCTCACTTGTGCCTTCTTTGACAACCTCACTTGTGCCTTCTTTGACAACTTTAGAAGAAGGAAAAAATGCATAATTATAATATAAGGAAAGAAATACACAAAAATAGAATGAAGCAAGAAATGGAGGAAAGTGGTCACCCCAAATTTCAGAATTTAGAAATGTGCACTATTAAAATTTTACTGGTAGTCTTTTTCTGAATTTTTTCCACTTCTTTTCTTTTCGTTCTCTTTCCTTTCTGCTACTTACTTGATTCTATTTGGCTATCAGATCTCTCCTTTCTTTCTTGCTTGTTTTTATATCTAACTTTTTATTTAATAATTTGCATCAATATTTGTCACTCACCACTATTCACACAATATAATATTAATGACCTCCAGAAATTCATAGTTATTTTGATATTGTATATGAAACATTTGGTATTCTTTCTGGGATCACATGTATTAAGAAATGGAGTGATACAACAATTAATGTATGCACTACACAAGGATTACACAAAAATTTGTGAAGTGTTCCATAAAAAAACGTTTTCAGCAAAAATGCAATCTATGTTATTTTTTTATTCTTATACTTCCTTGAGGTCCTTAATGTCTTCTGATTTTCTGTATAATTTTCCCAATCCTAGTGGTATGTCAAATTTATAGCCACAGATCAGGGTTGGAAAGAATATAGCATCTAAGGGAATCCGTACTCTATTCTTTTCCAAAAAAACTACCTTAAGAGGTCCTTTACTGAGGAAACCATAACATGGATGTGAACAAATTAAACCTTACTCACCAGAGAGTTGGATGTGTACAATAATTTGGAAAAACTAGGAAAACAGTCAACTTGTAATTGTACCAAAAAATTTAGAAATTTAATGAAATTTGATATTTTGAATTTGATAACTTTGTGCTTTTAAAATAATCATCAAATCATCATTATTTTCAAATTTATTTAAATTTTCTTGTTTAAAACATTTAACATGCTACCTACCTACCTTAACCTCTTTGTCTACTTCTAAATTGAAAACTGTGGTGATGACATATAAAGAAGATTTTAAAATATTACTCATGTCGTACCTAAATCTCACTTATAATTGCATTAATTTAAATATTTTCAATAATTTTAATTCTGTGTTCAACTGACCCCAGAGCTTACCAATTATTTTAATGGAGTAGTGAGTTATTGGAATATCTTCTCCTGACACATGGCCCTGCAGTATTTTGCACAATTTTTAATGATCACTTAATTTCTAGAATTATTTATCTCTTAATTCTTTTTTATTAATTTTTGAGTTCTTTTTATATTCTGGTTATTTACTCCTTTTCAAGTGTATACTTTGGAAATATTTCCTCCCTTTTGGTAGGTTACCTCATTATGATACATTTTTCGTGGGAGGTGTAGGATACTTGGATTGAACCAAGGACCATTGCACCAAGTTACACGACCAGACCTTTTTTGTTTTATTTTATTATTTAAAATTTTTTAGAGACAATCTCTTTTGAGGGACAAACCTGTCCAAATTTGACTCAAACCTATGTTTCTCCTGCCTAAGACCTCCAGAGAGCTAGGATTACAGTCATGCACCACCATGCCCATTTACTATATAAACTTTTAACAAATTAGGTATAGGAAGAAGATAATACAATAAGACTATGTGTGAAAACCCCGCAACTATCATTATACTGATGGGAAATTTTGAAAGCTTTTCTTCTAAATTCTGGAATAAAGCAAGAATGCTCAAATTTCATGTTTATTTTCTTTGCTCTTCTTTTTCTTTTGTAGACAGGGACCCTATGTTGCCAAGGCTGGCTTTAAACTCTCAATATTTCTTCCACAGACTCCTGATTAACTGGTATTACAGCCATGTACCATTGCTCCTGGCACTTGCATCAGTAATTTTCAAGATACTGGTGCAAGTCCTAGCCAAAATCATAAAGCAATCAGATATAAATAAAGGGTATAAAAATCAGAAAGAAAGAAGTATATCAACCTTGTATGTGGATATGATTTTATGTATAAAATAAACGAAAAGTGCCACCAGAAAACAATTAGTCCTTTTTGTTTGGTAATGCTTTTTCTATACATATTCTGGACAAAACAATTCCTACACAAAACTTTGTCTGGATTTATTATCCTTCGGTGATGTATTATAGAAGAAAGTCTGTGGCCGGCTTAACTTGTAAATTTAGAAATAAAGTTTTAATTTTTCTGACTGAAAATATTTTAAAGATATTATGTTTGTACTTGAAGGTCTTTTTTTAGTTACAACGAATTGACTAAGGCAGTGGTGGCCAACCTATGGCATGTGTGCTGCAGCAGGCACGCACAGCCCTCTCTGTGGGCACATAAGCTGTCACCCCAGCAGCTGAGCACTGGATAACAATTGTTTCTTTGCTTTTTTTTTTGTTCTTTTTTCCTAAATTAAAACCTCAGTATTCAGGTTTAATTAGAGTTTTGGCACTTTGTGTTAAATAAGTGGGTTTTAGGTTGTGGTTTGGGCCTTTCATGTCTAAAAGTTTAGCCTTCTCTGGACCAAGAGTTGAAGTTTCTTTTTTTTTATCTCCCATTCTCTATACATGCAATAATTTTTTGCTTTTAGAAAGTTGTTTCATCTATTATTAGGGCAAAATTTCTTCTTTGAGCAATTACTGTTTATACTCAAACTTCTACCCTTGTACTTCTGTACTTCCCACTTGTAATTTCTGCTGTTTTATTGCTGTCATACACCCTGAGTTGTGCCAGTTACATGTTTTCTCTTCCTCAGAGATTTTGACATTAATAGCACAATGGTATGTTTTTCTTCCTACTCTTTGCTCTGCTGTAGTATGCATGATATTTATTGTAAATCCTATTGGTAGTATGTGGATTTATTTTATTTTTGCCTATGCATGAATATGATGTAATTATATATTAGTGCAACTATGTATAATACTGCAAAAGTATTATGAATTACTAAACATATGGGCATATTTTTCTGCTTTCTCAATGCAACATATTAACAAAAATGCCATATGTTTCACTATATCAAGAGTATAAGTTAACTTTCCACTGCTGGAACAAAATATCTGATAGTCGCAGCTTAAATGAGGGTTCATATTAGCGAATGCTTTCAGGTGTTTCAGCTTGTGCTGTCTAACTCTGGGATGGTAACATCATGGAGAAGAGCATGGCAGAAGAAAAGTGCTCAACTCATGGCATCTGGGAAGTTAAGAGCAGGGGAGGAGCCTAAGAGGAAGGAACCAGGAATCAAGTATAGTCCTTGAGGTTATACACTCTTGACCTACCCGTCTATTCCAAGAAGAGTGCTTGACTAATCCCCTTGATACACTACCTGTCAGGACAATCATATTAACAGCATGAACCCTAGAGTTAGCAACAGTTTGGTAATATTTATCATGAGAATTTTCTTAATGTGAAAATAGCTTAATAGGTTTGCTCTCAAAATAACAATATAGAAAAATGTTCTATCACTATCTAGAGTAGATTTATATATCATGAAGCTTACTTTTCATTATAATTCTAAGGATTATTTGTTTTAAATTATTTTTGAGTATTTGATAATACCCATGCACTTTTTCTTGGTCCTAGAGATGCAGACATCAATAATAGAGATACACAGTACCTTGTATAGTATTTTTTTTTTTTTTTGGTCTTTTGGAGACAGGGTCTCACTATGCAGTTCAGGCTGGCCTTGAGCTCGCTTGTAGCCTAGGCTGGTCTTGAACTAGCAAAGATCCTCCTGCCATAGCCTAAGAGTCATGGGATTACAGGGGAGCACCACCATGCCTTGCAGTACCTTGTATTCTAGTGGTTTAGTATAATTAAAAGCAAGATTAAACACACACACACACACACACACACACACACACACACACACACGAGTCATATGAAGAAAATAAATAACAGAAAGAACATTGAGGAGCACTGGTGTTTTAGGGATTCTGACTTCAATACAGCTATTGAGGATTCCATCAACATGACCTCTACCTAAGCACCTGAGAGAAGAGCTCAAATATCCACTCCTTTTAAGGAATTATACTGAAAACTACACATACGTATGCTTCCAAAACACTTGCTTATCTATAATTATAATTTTAATAGTTATTTTCTATAAAATATAGCTAGGATATCTATTTCAATAATACCATTGTAATTTCACTTAATAACAGCTGCTTTTTCACCATTCATATAATAATTGCTTAATAAATGCAACCATTCTTTAGAATGTTCATGCCATGAGCCACTTTAGACATTTGAGTGTGTTTTTGAAAAGTGTTACTGTGACTTAATGAATGGTGTTGGCACTAGACTAAAATCGTTTTTGCTACCTTTATGGACTCTCTTTAAGTTTTCCCCTTTTACCTTTGACATGAATGGAAAAATTATACATCTAGATCCAACCAGTGTTGAAATAGACTTTTGAACTCTCTTCTATTCTTCTAATAATGTATTGAAAACATTTAGCCACATCAAATTAATGATGGACAAAGCAAAATATTAATTCAAGCAAAAAAATTATTGTTCTTATGTTTAAAATGTGATACAAAATTGATCCAACATATTTATTTTCTGAGTACAATGGTCAAAATCTCATTGAAATTTACAAACATTGTTATATGAGCCTGTATTAGATAAAAATGATGATGAAATTCCTCCTTGGAAGGTGAAAAACAAATTAAAAAGTGAAAGAAGTCAGAAAGCCCTCACAATGTTCTGCTTCATATGGAGAGCAATGTCTTTAATTGCCAATCAGTGTTTTTGAATTAAATCTTATCAAGTGAAACGAAATCTAAACTACATCTCATCGGAAATTAGTACTCTCTTAATGAGAAGTGCAATTTAATAATTACAATTTAACCAATCGTGGAACTTAATTTCAAAGAAGCTATCTAATTGAGGACCTAAGAACTTAAAATAGTATAGACCATCATACTTAGGATCTTATGTGCTGATGTTCATGGTGAGGTTTTTATTGTATTAAGGCCAATATGCTAATGAAATAGAATGTGTACAATATCTTATTTACTATGTGTTTATAATATTTTGACTATGGAACTGTCCTACATCCATTCTATTCTCTTTATGTACATAATTTGTAAATTTTATGCATTTCTGAGATTTTGATGTGTTTTATTGAAATACGGTTCAATACTTCAATGGTAAAATGTTTGTCAATATTTGAGAAACAATCAAAGAGAGTGTTTCTCATTCTTCCACTCTCAGGAAATAGATAATACGAAAGATCATCTTGTTTAATTAGCAAATTAGAAAACAAAGTACAGTGGAAATGAAAAGCACATTACTTTCACCATTTCAAATATAACTATTTCAATATTTTGACAACATTTCAGCCTTCTTAGAAAATGCTGAGAGAAATGAATAGTCAGTTCACAGAAGTAGCACTGGTCAATGAGAACATGTCAAAATACTCAGCATTTGTGACCATTAGAGAAATACAGATTAAAACAATTCTGCAATTCCATCTTGCCTTAGAAAGAGTAGTTCTCATAAAAAGTCAAATAATAAATGCTGGTGAGGCTGCAAGGGAAAAAAAAACCCTTTTTATGTTGTTAGTGGGAATGTATACTAGTATAACCACTTTGGAGATCAGTCCTGAGATTTCTCAAAAAATTGAAACCCTATGACCCACGTATGCCCCTTCCAGGTATCCTCCTGAAAAAGTGGGTAGCATCATAGTATAGTGATTCATGCATACTCATTTCTATACCAGCAAAATTCATAAGAACTAACTTTTGGAAGCAGTCTACATGTCCATCAACAGATGGATAGATGAAAGAAATATATTTACACACAGTGGTGCACTACTTTGCCATAAATAAATAAAAACTTGCTACATTTTAGGAAAAAATGCATGTAAGTTGAGATCATAATGCTAAAAGAAGTAAATAAGACACATAATTTAAAAGTCACATTATTTCTCTTACATTAGAAATCCAAAGTAGAAGTAATGAGGAAAATAAAAGATGGGTAATAGGAAGTGAGGAGACAGAGCTCTCCCAAAAGGGGAGGGGGTCAAGAAATAGGAAAAGGAGAGAGGGAGGGGATGGAAAAGGAAGAGAAAAGGAATTCGGCTGTGGATGTCATGTGCATGTACCAACATGATATAAGGAACATGATCATTATATACTGCGAGCATGTGCAGTTAAAAGAAGGAAATGAAGAGATGAATAAAAAAGGGGGGAGGGAAAGGGAATTAAGATGTATTATGTAAACGTAACAATTTCCCATGAGGAATGTAAGCATTGTCTTCTACAAACATGTAATAATAAATAATCCTGAGTCTAATGTGACTTCAAGGTTTGGGCATGTAAATGAATATAATCTCTTTAAATATTGCTTATGTTGCTGTGTTTTGATATCTCGTATTATAAAGCTAGGTGTTTTTGTTTTTAAATACTCATTGTAATATCATTCATAATATTTCCAAAGTTCTCAAAGAACCTCCATCTACTATCAGTCTCCTAGGAAAATGTTGAAATAAACAGTATTCATCTGGCTGCCAGAAAACTTGAATGCAGATTTGAGCACAGTGTCTGTTTAATGATAATGTATATATAGGGATATAATTTCATATATTGTTAAATAATTCTGATTCTGGAGGATTGAGGTATGGTCTGACATCCTGCATTTCAAACTTTGGTGATGTCTATGGAAGCAATAAAAGAAACAAGATTTTACCTAGACAATATGCACTCATTATAACTTCTAATGTGATTCTTTTTTTTTTTTTTTTTTTTTTTTTTTTTTT
>NW_004955418.1:9159015-9187229 GCF_000276665.1 Chinchilla lanigera
TGTTTCATATAAATTCTATGACTTAAAATAATTACAACACAGATGTAGTGCTTAACAGTTTTTTTTTTTTTTTTTTTTTTTTTTTTTTTTTTTGTCTTTTTGAGGCAGGGTCTTGCTATGCAGTCAGGGCTGGACTTGAGCTTACTTTGTAGCACAAGCAGGTCTTGAACTCACAGTGACACTCCTGCCTCAGCCTCCCGAGTGTGCCATCACACTTGGCTTCTAATGTGATTCTTAAAGAAGTATGTCTAGTGTTGCTATCATAGAATAGGGAGGAATCTACAAATGGATTCTGCCGCAGATGAAGTAATAACATTATAATGTATTTCAAATAAGATATATCATTTCTGCTGCAGCTCAAGCTATGAAATGCATTTTGAAGTGGTTCATCATTTTGAAGTGGTTTCCTGGTTGTGAGCAAAAATATCAGTTCCAAATTACCACCCTGGAACTGGATAAACTGAGTCAAGATCAGTTCATTGTTTTTAGCTGAGCAGCCTCTTTCTTCCAACAAATACTGTCTTACCATTGGTTAATGTGACTAGAATAAATTATGAACACTGGAATTTATTCTGTCATGAAAGTTTCTTCTTTTTTAATTGGAACTTACAACCTCTGTTGATTTTAGCAAGGTGCAAGAAATACCTGTTCAACATAACCAGAATGTCCTGACCAGATATCTTGCCACAGTTTGAAGCAGAATTTCTCCATTCTGTGCCTCTTCTAATTTTTTTAGACACCATACTTAGCAACGGTTGATTGGCTAGCTCTTGAAAATTTATCCCATTTTTAATTTTTTGTTTTGTTATTGCTTGAGAAATCAAATGAACAACCCCACTAGGCTATAAAAAAGAGTAAAAACTTTGGGGTATTTATGAAGAAATTTTAGAGCCTTTAACTTCATACTTTCATTTAATAAAATAGTTTTTCATCATAAAGCTTTGTCTAATTTCTGGTTATGCAATGATAGATTATTGATATCTAGAAAAATGGTCTTAGTAAGTTTAAAGTAATAGTAGTTAGCAAAGTTTGGCAAAATCCAAGTTAATCATATTATCGGGAGTATATTTTATTCTTAAGTTTAATGATTCATGGTATGGAGGAGAAAAACTCATCACAGTCTTGTTTACTGAACGTTGAAAACGTTTTCCAATCGTGTTACCTTATATTGCTAAAGCATTGAAAAGGGGTACTAAGGACATCATATCAAAAGCAATGTTGTGGTCTCACAGTTCTTCTATATTTTAATTTTTGCTCTTTAATCAAATAGCCTTGCGCTGAACTGTAGTTTTTCTATTCACAAAGATCTATATCTAGAATCATGTCAATATAAATGAAGCTGAAACATAATGGAAAATAAATTTCCATCAATTTGTTTTACTGTCTGGCTAAGATCCCGAAAACTTATTTCCATCCTTGTTATATCATTTGTATTCCAAGCAAATTAAATCAATCTCTCATGCTCATGTTCCCAATTCACCCACAGTATATCAATCCAAAGTGCAACTCAGTTTAATATAAAGATGATGTGGAACATGTTATTCAAAATAAGTAGTATTGAACATTGCTGACTTAGGCATGATCTCCAGCACTGCCCAGAATAGTCAACCTATCTCACTGATTCAAAAGAACTGCTGATGTTTTGGCAGAACCAACGCCCATAGGATTTAGAAAGTCTTGACAGTATGCTCATCTGTGATGTTTCCCCATTCATAATACTTGACATTTTATTACAGTAAATTCTGGGCTCTAAATAATCTGACTAATATGTAGTTCATGTTACACATTCCTCTTTCTCTTCATCCTTTATTTTAGGCTCATTCTTTCTGTCTCTGTGTCTCTCTGTCTCTGTCTACATGTGTGTCTCTCTCATTTTTTTTTGTCTTTTTTTTGAGACAGGGTCTCACTATGCAGTTTAGGCTGCACACTCTGAGCTCATTCTGTAGCCCAGGCTGACCTCGAACTCACAGTGATCCTCCGGCCTCAGCTTCCTGAGTGCTGGGATTACAGGCATGTGCCACCACATCTGGCTATGTCTCTCTCTCTCTTCATACTTCTTTTATTGTTTTGCTCCTTTCCGCCTACTTATCTTTCTATTATGTGTCACCCAGTACTCTAGGTACTGGAAATATAGTAACACTCATCTCATTTTTCCATGTTCTTAAAAAATACATTTTAATTATAAGGACTTAAAGAGAGAACACCCTTCAAATTTGTGTAATATATTTAATATTAGAATTTTATTTAAAATTCTACCTATCTCTCTGAAGTATAAGATTCTACTCATTTTTTAAAAATGTTTTTTAAGTAGTGTCTGCTTTTGCTGTCATCATCTTCCTCTTCATGATTCCTCTTTCAGACTATCTTTCTTTCTCTGTTTGTAGGGATGACAATGTATCTGTCTCAGTGAGCAGTTACGATCATTAAACAATAAAAGTGGAATGATTAGATCGTAGTTTTGCACACAATATGTCTTAACTACATAAATATCAACATTAATATCATTAAACTAGTGCACCTAAAACTATTCCGCAGTTCAAACTCCCTGTACCATTGTCCGTTAGAGAGCTTCAAGTCTCAGAAATTGTTGAACTATTAGAGCTTCCAGTTTCTGCGAGAAGAAATCACAAGAGTTTACTCAGCTTGTCACTTGCTTTTGAACATTTTATTTACATGGATGAAATGGATTATTTAATTCAAGCATCTGAGACATTGCTCTAATAGGGTCTAATATCTTCAAAACCAAATAGAGACAAGCAACAGGGTGAGTTTTGCTTGTACAAGAACATCAATCTTTATTTTAAATAGAATTTTAAATGCTACTTTAAAGTGCTTACTATTAGTTTAAATTAAAAGTAGTTTTCCACTTAAGGGAAGATGCAGTTTCCACTTAAACATATGTCATCAATTTTGAGTTAATTAATAGTATGTAAATATAATAACTGGTAATTTATGGAGGTTTCAACAACTCTAAGATCAGGGCATGAAAAAATTAGGTTTGGAAACAGCAGCCTAGTGGAATATCTTTATTTATATAGAGGCAATCTGAGTCCTTGAACGAAATATATCCAAGATTAGGATTCAGACCCAATTACTTTAAAAACTTACCAATGAGCATCAACATCATACAAGATTTTATTCAAAAGAATACTATTGTGTGGGTTCTCATTTTAACTCTTTTAGAAATTCAAGATCTCCTGCTGTACCAGATATATCGAACTCATTTAAAAAAGAGATTAGTACTATTTAATTTATCTTCATAAAGAATAGTGGAGAAATAAATAGCAAAAGAAAATTAAAAGAGATTCATTTAAGAATTTTTAAATCCAGATTACATTTTACCAATATTAGAATGCAGAAATGTAATACTTGTGAATATTCTGATCTGAACACTTGATTGCCAGTGATGGAACTAGTGCTTTTGGAACTTTTCTATGAGCACAGGGAGTATATGTCAAAAAAAATTAAAGACAATACTACGCAACGTTTAAGCTTGTGTGTGTGACTTATTTCACTCAGCATTATATTGTCCAGATGCATTCATTTTCCTACAAAGGTCTCAAAGTCATCCTTCTTTATAGTATTTCATTGCATGTAACTACCTCATTTTCTTTATCCAATCATCTGTTGGTGAAGATACAAGTTGTTTCCAAGATTTATCTATTATGAATTGTGCTGTTACAAATCGTGGGATAAGGGCACAATAAAGGATGGACAGACAGACACGGAGAGAGCTCCCTTGCAGGTGGGATTCTGGAGATTGAGGCTAAGAAGAAAGAAAGTGGAAATAAGTAGATTAAAGATGTGCCATGTGCAGGAACCTAAGAACCTCAGTTAATATATACATTATAAGTAATAAAATGAGATGAGGTTAATAATATCAACAAGAACAAAAATGAGGAAAGGGGATTTATAAGAGGAGGGAGGGAGGCAGCAGGGAGGGGAAAGGAAATGTTTAATTAAAATAATAATTAAACTGTATGATGTAATGTACCCACTTCAAAGATTACTGTAAACTGCGTATATTGCAAACATGTACCAATAAAAAAGTGAAAAGCTTGAAGGAGTGGGGTTTTGTGTTCACGGGAATTATTTAAAAATGATATTTCTCAACCTTCCAAAACTAGAATTTCATCAACTGATTCGCACAACTGTAACCTGACAGTTTGCTCACATTTTTAAAGGGGAACTCAATGTGAAATTGCCTGTTGACTCATACGTAAGCCCAGTACTTAGTATCAATGTGATAGCTGCTGACTGAGTTAGATGGATGGAATTTCTAGAGTAAGAGAGAAAAAAAAGAAAACTAAATACTTTCAGTCCAAGAATCTTGAAGTGTAGTTTTACAAGTGATTCAGATAGAACTGAAGAGAAATGTGAAAGTGATGGAAAACTACTTATCTGGAAGGGAAATAAAAACATTCTCAATAATATTTTAATAGTAAAAATAAAGAGGATCCATTATTTCATATGGGTCTAAAAACCTCCAAGTACCACTACAAAACATTTGTATGTGAAGAAGGGTGTAAATTACAGTAAGGCCATTAATTATTGGCTGCTTACTTGGAAGGCTTGTGATTAATGCTTCAAAAATACTTCACTATAAATGTATCGACTGCTGGGTGAGGGGGCACATGCCTGTAATCCCAGCACTTAGGAGGCTGAGGCAGGAGGATTGCTGTGAATTGGACACCAGCTTCAGCTAAAACGTGAGTAAAAAGCCATCCTGAACTGCATAGTGACACCCTGTCTCAAAACGACAAAAATTGTAATGAAATATATCAACTGTTCAGAATTTAAGAATATATTTAAACATGGTTTAAACACCAAAGTATTTAATCTCAACCATCCTTTCTTTGCTAACTTGCATTCATATTCATATTTTTCATTTTGTCTTTATCCTAAAAATCAATCTTTATGAATCTCTGAAGCTCCTTGACTGTAATCTTCAATTTTTTTTGCAATAACTCAAGATTAAAGACAATTTTTGATATATTTTTAAATAATATGGTTTTCTTTGTACTATAATTGAAAAAAGAGCTATAAATACATTTCATATGTGTCTTTCTTTTGAAGTTATTCATATTACTTTGAATCTTTCCTGTGCTTGAATTGTTTTAAGTTCCTCAGAGTGGTATAGTATTGGGAAGAGGCACTCCTCTGCTCAGTGAATTCATGGGAGGAAGAAAAGGATAGGAGAGGGTAGTAAAGCAGCTTTCTTGCTGAAGGGCTAGGAAACTTTTTGTTTGTCTGGAGTAAAATAAAAATGAAGAGATAATCAAAGCAAGGGAACATTACTACTATTTTTTAAAAACAATACTTTATATCACTTTAACACTACAAAATCTTCACACAACTGATTTAAATTATTCTTCAAAATACTCCAAAAGTCAAAATGGTAGGTACCATTATTCCATTGCTGTAATTCATTCAAACAAAAAATAATCAAGGGAGTTCTGATCCTTAGGCAATAATATACAATTAAAAAAAATCACAAACTTTGCATTTCAGGGCAGTTCAATTTTTATTCATATACGTTTGCAATGCGGAATGATTGCATCCAGTACAGGGAGTTGATATGTATATACGACACACATTAATTCTTTACACTTGGACATGTGCATGTATAATACTTAAGAGTCTGAATAAAGTTATAAGATCTTGGTTATATAAACTCGGGTAAAATACAGTTTGATATATGGAAAATATAATAAATAAGTGAGAGGAAAAATACAGAGAGATCAGTAGCAAGGTAGTATTTACCAGAGATTAACAAATATATAACTAAAGAGACAGAATCACAAACATTTTTCCTAGATAAATTTATTTTATCTTTGGGCAGTACACATGATTCAGAATAAAAATTCAAGTGCAGATTTTGAATCAATAAAGTATGCATAGAATAATGAATAAATGAAATATGAGGTCACTGAAATCTGTTCAACTACGGACTTCAACAATGGAATAGATTTCATAATATTTACTAATTTGATTATAAAATATTAAAACATATGCAAAAATGAAAAGTGAGCCATTCACCTAACACCCTTAATAACATACCATTTTTTTCAGATTACTTTGAAAGAGCCTTGGAGCTTTTATAAAACAGCCTCAATTATCATTTTCCTTGGACCTATTTTCCTACATTATTCTATCCCTCAAGTATTAGCATGGTCTATGAATCTATGTCAAAGTGTATATATGTGTTTGTATGTGTGTTTGTGTGTGTGTCTGTGTAAATATGAATTTATTAACATGACTTGTCAAGGAGCGGCAGGAACTAAATTATTACCCTACTAGCAAGTTAAATATTTAGCAGGCCACTTTTCGTGCATGGTGGTGAAAATGATACCTTGCACCAAAAAGACAAAGACTTTATTATTCATAACAATGATAGCAATAATAATGATAAATGGCACACTAATAGTATTTTCATGAATTTCGTGAGTTTCTTGAAACTAAACTTTATCAAAGGAAATCATGGTATATGTAGGGTTTGTTCTCACATATATCCTGTAAGTAATGCATTGCAGATCCAGGAGGCAGAATTACAGAGAGAAACAGTGAGCTTAGATATCTTCAAGTTTTTGTAACAAATAATAAACATGCCTGTCATTTACTCCAGAGAGAAATTTTGCCTCTGGTGCTGAAGGCTAAAACATGTTCTTCACTTTCAAAAATCTTAAAAAGATAACCTGGAATAATTTTGAGTGATTTATATTACCACATATGTTGCAATATTTTACATCACATTTAGTCAGAGGAAGAAGCATTATGTTTAAGATCAGATATACAGATAAATCTGAATCTTATAATTCATACACATATACAGAAAATAATTTTTGTAGAATTCTTTAGTATTATCACAAGTATAATATAATTAGAGTAGTTACCACTTATGCATCATTTTGCTTTCAGAAGTCCACCACAGTCTAAAATTATTAAGAATATACAATTCATTCATTTTAAAATACAGCTTCCAAGAATATTTTGTAATGCTAAATAATTTTATAACATTGTAATTATTCCTTCTTCTTCTTATTAATCTCCTGTTGAGTGCAGTTCAATAAATTAAACTTTATCATAGGAAAAGCACGGCATATATAAGGTATTTTAGTATGAGCTCTCTTAGGCACCCACTGTAGCCTTGGAAAATACCATTCAGAGATCAGGGAAGACTATTATAAAAACTTGGAATGCTTTTAAGTTTTCTCAGAAATGAGAAGGTTGTAATCTGTAAAAAAAACTGCAATGATTATAACTTTGAAATGTATTTTCTACCATTCTTCTAATATATTCCAATGGCTGCTAGTATGTCAAATGGTAGAATATGATTAGTCAATTTTTTCCTGAAATGGCACTGAGCTATAATCTATTAGATAAAAATTGAAAACAAAATTTAAAATGTCAAGGAAAAAATAAAATATGAATCTTTCTTATGATCTGGGAAGCTGTCCCCCAGGTGTTAAAGCATTTTTAAAATGAGAAAATAGAGTTAGTTTGAAAATTTAGCTTGATTTAATCAAAACTGGACAAGTGTCACAGTACCTTCTGGTCTGGGAATATCATAGATGCTGAAATTGTAAGTCATGAATACAGCCACCTCTGAGAAAAGCCTTGTTTCTTCTTTTTACTGTATTTGGGAAGCAAAAGAAAAGCATTAATTTCAGCAAGAGTATTCAAGTGTAACTGCAAACAGCTAGAAAAGAAATAACTAGACATCTTCACATCACTAGAATATCAGAATACTCTGAGTGAAATTGAACAAATTACTCAGAAAGAATATTTTCTTTATAATTCACTGAAGAAAGATCAGTATTCTCTGAGATTTTAATACTAACAAGAAGAAAGTACACAAATTTGTGTATATCATAGTGATTTCCTGTAACTAATTGTATTTTAATTAAAGAATTCATTAATATCCCACATACAAATGAATTATAAGCAGCACAGTTCTGAAATCTCTAGATAAATGTATTTCAGAATAAAATTTGTAAGATGAAAATTAATTCTTTTGAGTATTTAGTAGTCAAAAATATCTCTTCACACTATGGGTGGCAGGCAGAATTTTAAAGGTATGGGCATCTACTTGGTTATAAAACCATGTATTGGGGCTGAGGATTTAGCTCAGCAGCACAGCGCCTGCCTGGCAAGCGCCAGGTCGTGAGTTCAATTACTGGTACCAGAAAACAAACAAACAAACAAAAAAACCACAAAAAACAAAAAAACAAAACCAAGTATTATTTCCCATGTGTGCACTTATACTGGCATTATATGAGAACTTGAAGTTTTAATCCAAGATCCAGGTTGTAAGGACAGAGATAATCATTAATTATCAAACAGTAAAAATTATATTGCATATGTGCACATGTACATTTTCTTCTGATGAGAGGACACAGAGAAGATTATTTCAAACAGCCAAAAGTCAGAACCATTTTTTTAAATTTAGATTAATCTAACAGAAGAAATTCTGCTAAGAAGTTAACTTCTCCTTAGGACAGAAGATGACTGTTTAAGGACTTGTGAGTGAACAGGAAGTTCAGTCACTCAAGGGAGAAACTAACAGGAAAACAAAGGCAAGTCACAAAATGCTTGCCTCAATAGAATTTTTATCAGTACAATATTATATCTAAGTATGATCTCATACTAATAGAATTTCTTGTAGGTATCAAGAGTGGTGAGTGGATAATATGAGTCAGTGAATCTTGAGGCCTTTAGCTACTTCTGTAAAAGCTAATTTACCATTTCGTAATTAAGTTCTAAATGCCAGTCTTATCCATGAGATCAACCTTGATTACTTCAAGTTTCCCACCAAGTATTACAAGTTCAGTACACTTAGTAAGTTAACATGAAATACTTGTGATCTTCTTTGTATAAGGTTGACAGTTAATATAGTGCAACCTATTGGGTAAAGTTATTTTTTATTCTGGCCACACAAGTTAGAAATTAATTGTGACTGTAATTGTAATCAATATGTATGTACTGACACATCCACTATGAAATAAAATGAATTCAAGACTGTTTGAACATCAAAAATATCTGGTTAAAAAATACAGATCCTTCCAGGCATGGTGGTGCACACTTGTAAACCCAGCATTCAGGAGGCTGAGGCAGAAGGATTGCTATGAGTTTAAGGCCAGCCTGGGCTACATAGGGAGATCTTGTCTCAAAAACAAGCTGATCCCAAGCTATACCATTGGGGGATCTCAGGACCTCACTGTTGCTGAGGATGGCTGCGGTACTTTTCAGGGGAGCTCTAGTTCTTCTGAGTTTCCTGGCTCCAGTGCAGATCCCTCATCCTCCTAGCACACATCCTTTATCCTGTTGTCACAGACTTTCTAGATTCCACCACTGACCTTTGGGCCTTCTCAGCACAGATCTGTGAAGAGGGACTACATGAGACAGTGTATGGGCTCTGGGCCTCCCTTTGGATTTGTGGGAGGCATTGTTATGAGCTCTAGGTCTTCAACTGGACTCATGAAGGAAATTATTGTGGGATCCAGGCCCTTAGCTAGATTCCTTGATCCTAGTATGTGGACAGATTTCCTGCACTCTCTTGTATTAGATTCTCTGGGTGACTACTATAAATTATCTTATAAACTATGTGTCCTGTATTATATTGTTTCACTTGCAAAATATGCCCCAAACCATGACATCACCTAACAAAAATACATATTTGACATAAACATCCACAGGTTAATTGAAGTATTGTAACAGTTCTTTTAGCTAGTGTGAATTTGAATTGTCATGTATGATGTATTATTTTTGCTCACTTTAAGGTAACTGATATACTTGGAAGTAATCAAAATGACTGATGACTTTACAGTATGAAGATTTTCCTAACACAGAGTAGTTGTACTAAAGCAGGAATCAGAGCTAAGCAGTTGAGGTGGAAGTAAGTAAGCCTTCAGCTGAAAATGTGCATTATGCAGTACCAATTCCATGAGCTGACTATAAACAGACACCGATATCTACTTTCTAGTGCTTTCTGCCTGAGGGTTCATTTTCTGCCCAGAAATGAAATTCAGTCTGAATTGTCCTTAGAAATTAATCTTCTGCTATGTGTTAAATCATATGTATGAAATAGGCACAGGAGGCTGATGCAATAGTTTGTACCTTGAAGTAAAAATTTTATCAATGTGCATGCTTCTTATAGTGAGTTTTACAGAGAGTAGACTTTGGGCTCCACATAAGCTATACATTAATACCCTGTCCTGAATATTATGCATCCTCTACCTCCCTTTCATTCTCTGTCCACACTCATCATCTTTCTGGTCTTACTGCTCCAGTACCCAATAACTGTGCTACAGGTTGGTCTCCAGGCGAGCCGTCTTCACAATCATTGTGTGGTGATCCAATACTGTTGTTTAGAAGGCTCACAAAACTAGATCAATAGTCCATTTCTTTCTTTCATCAGCACACAGCCCGGCTGTCACTATGTTCTATATAAGGGAAATGCTATAAGTTATCATTTTCACTTTTCAAGGTAACAACTACAAGTTTAGTAGAGACTTTCTGTATTTCTCTTTTTATAGTTTTAGTTCTCATTTTCTGTTGGGGTTCAGGAGTGTTGAGGAAAGCAACACTCATGGTGTCATTTTAGCTGCTGGTCTGAAGATTTATTTTATTTCCATTTCCACAGTGCACTCTCACTGTGCTTTGCCTCCTCGTTCCGTGCACATTTTCACTCTGTCAGGTCCTCATCTCTCCTTTTCCCACCAAATCTGCCTGTGATTCTCCTGCGGTCCTGAGCACAGCCCTCGCCATCGCCTAGCGCTGCAGCAAATGTGATCAGAGCTGTAGCGCCAGGGGAACGGATTTGATGCAAGAACGCTGCAACAGAGAATAATTTCTTCCTCAAAATCTCTTCCCGCCCATTAACAACAACTGAATGAACTCCCGATTTCACAAAGTTATATTTCTATTTTTCATCGGATGACTGTCAAATTGGAAGAGTTACAATGTTATGTGGTAGGGAGAGATAGTGTCTTGTAGATCATGTCACATTTACATTCTTAGGAGCAATTGAATCCCCTGGCTACTTCTCACGGTTAAAGAGCATAAGATTTGTAAATTTTTCCTTTTATACAGGATGCGTTTAAGTCAAATAGATATAGCTTGCTTCATTCCTGGAAAGATAGTGATATAATCAAAAGAATATCAATAACTTTAAATTTTAAAGCTATAATGTACCATAACTTATAATTTTTAAATAAAACAATTGGGCTAAAATATTAGCTAAATTTAAGTGCTTTCTATACACTAACTTATTTACCCTTTTATATGTATGAGTCACAGGAGTTGATATTTACTTGTTTTTCAAGGTGAGAGATCATTATTAAAGTTTTGGTAAATTTCTGAACAATCTGTCAACCTACTAAAACATGATTATCAATTATGGGAAAAAGAAGCAAACAAAGGAGAACCCACAATCTGTTTTTTTCTTTCTAAAAATTGCCTTATACCATAAAATTTCCCCTAACTGTAACCTACTCCATTTATAAACACTTTATAGAACCATAAATTACAACATATGTAATATATAGATAGATATAGATAATACATATTTGCAAATTTTACAAAGTAATTATATATGAATAACATATTGAAAACATTACTGAGAATAAATAATCATAATTTGGAGTAAAACCATATTGAGATTCTCTCTCTGTCTATCTGTCTGTCTTTCTCTCTCTCTCAGGTAGTATAAAGACTGAACCCAAGGCCTTTGTACCAAGATATATTCCCAAGCTTTTATGTATTTTTGTTTTTTATTTTGAGACAGGGTTCACTAAGTTTTAGGTTATATAGACTGGGTTTGAATTTGTGATTCTTCTGCCTTGGCCTCTTAGACTGCTGGGATGATCAGTGTGTGACACAGTGCATAACCCACTTACATTTTTCAACAGAAAACTTTGTGATTGTAGAAACTTTTTAATAAAAGAGAAAGTTATATTAGTGGACTCAGTGATTGAAATGAACCACATTAAATCTACTCCAGTCATTTTTTTTTCTTATTTTTCACCTGATTTCTTCAAAGATCAGATCCAATAGAAGTTTGCTGTTGTAGAGCCTATGACTGAATATTGGTAATCATGTGTTTACTCTTCTGAGCTGAGTTTGAATTCTCCCTGCCTTTGATACTTGGCCTTCCATGATCAGATTAACAAAATTCTACCCAAAGAATAAAAATAGTTTTTGTTTTTCTCTTTTGGTGCAAAGGATTAAAATTTACATTTGTTGTTTATCTTGATAGAATTTATTTAAAAAGTCATATCTCAGTAAATACATAGCACTGTGAAATAATTGGTCAGACCTATCATAATTAGAAATTATTCTTAAGTGAGGTTTAGTAGCACATTATTGTTATCTCAGCACTTGGAAGGCTGAGATAGGTAAATCGCTGTGAGTTTGAGGCCAGCCTGGGCTACAAAGTGAGTTCAACTCCAGCCTAAATGTGTAGCAAAAACCCTATCTCAAAAAGACAAAGAAAGCAAAGGAAGAAGAAAAAAGAAGAAAGAAGAAGAAGGAGAAGAAGGAGAAGAAGGAGAAGAAGGAGCAAAGGGAGAAAGGAAAGAAAGAAAGAAAAAGAAAGAAAGAAAGAAAGAAAGAAAGAAAGAAAGAAAGAAAGAAAGAAAGAAATTATTCTTTGAATATTACAGTGTACAAATACTGTTTTTGTGTTTCAGGGCCTTAAGGTGAAAAAGACTTAGAAAGCATTACTAATGTCTCACACATCTGGGAGAATTTTCAAAATAGTTTTTAATTTTTATCATCCCATATCTAACATGTTAGGCCTCTTTTACACCAATAGAAAAAAAGACCACATTATAGCAAACTTGGGCTTCATATGAATCATATTATCTTTTGAGGTTTATAAATGCTTGAAAATTTTCATTAATTACATACTCAAGGGCTTTTGTAAAGATTCTAATTTATAATTTGTAATTAATTAAGAAGTTACTCAGACTCTACAGAATTTACCAGATGTACTATAGGTCATTTAGTAAACCCAGTCAAAATGGAATTATAAATAATGTAAACTGCTACACTCTTCAGAGTAAATGAGCATAATCTATTTTGATGTAATGGTCTTGTTTACTCACTAACTTGATGGAGCTCCTATTTTCCCATAGATTTTCCATCAAGGAAAATGAAAGCATGCCTGATGTAAAACACACGGAAGAAGAGTTGCGCTTACACCACAGGGTGAAAGGATCAGCGAATACCCGGCATCCTTTCAGCAGCCAATCACATCACATTGATCTAACCTGTCCTTGATGCAAGTGGAAAAGTAGTATTCCAAGTTGATATTATAGCATGCATGGGCCTTTATTTGTAGATTCCAATCTAACTCAACCTTACAATTCAGTGTAGTCATAACTCATCTTTATTGTCCTTGAAATGTACATAAGAACGCTTTGAAGACAATAAAGATTTCTTAACCCATCTTATTTACTCAGTGAAATGTTTATTTGGTTTCTAACACAGCATAGAGTATTATATTATAATCTTCATTCAGAGTAAAGCTATCCTGTAGGGAAACAGAGTGGTAGAAACTTCTTTTGAAGATTATTTCCATCCTAAAAACATTTACTTATCTGCTTGCAATGAAAATGCTACAATATCTTACAGGTATTGTCCGTGTTCTCACCCCGCATGTGGGACAAAGCTGCTCTTTGACTAGAAAGCAAGGAATGAGATTATGGCTTTGACATAGATGCTCAAGTGTAGGGACAACTCAAATCTTCCAGTCAAAGAAAGATCATTTTTCTTTACTTTTCAAAGCATTTTTTCCTGTGCAATAAAGTATTTTGGTTGCTTGACATTACAATTTCTGTATCCCCATGTGAATTTCTGATAACTAACATGTGAAAATAGGAAACATCCCTGAAATGAGCTTGCAATTTGTAGACAATGTTATGCAGTCGTAGAACACACACACACACACACACACACACACACACACACACACAAAGCAGTCATACACATGATTCCAAAGTAGATTTGTAATTATTTAAACTATAAAATTGTCCAGAAGAAACCAAAAAAAGAGTAGTGAGAAAAGAAAGAGGGAACAAAAGAGAAAAAAGGGAACATATAAAATCTTTGTAACATCCTCAGTGTCCCAGGTGAGAATTCAGTTGACACATTTTGGTAAATTTGCATCTTGTAGCCTGTGTGGGAGCACAGCAAGTGTGAATGTCAGCAGATAAAAGGAGAAAATACTAGGGTGGTCTCTTGGACTTGTGTCTAAGGCTGTCACTGAGCATGGGTCATGACAGTACTCACCTCAGTCTCAATAAAGTCTGTGCAGTGCTGGATTATGTGCAACATGTAAGTCAAAGATAAATATTAATACCTTGAAATACATGTACCAAGAGATTCGCTCATAACTCTGTTAAAATATTATGTTGGTCTCCAAAGTGAGCAAATTTCAAAATTAACAGGAGAAAATGAGCAGATCTACAAACACTTACCTTGTAATTTTTTAAAAAAGGTATTTCTTGCACATTTTTTCTGTTTTATGATCTGAGTAAGCCTTATTGTTCTGTAGCCCAGAAGTAATATCAAGAAACAATCATTTTCTTTTATTTTCAGTAAGAGTAGACTTTTGGATATAAAGTTAAGATCATAAGGGATAACATATGCACTACGGAAAGGGGATGAAGAAAGAAGTGACACTCAATTGAAGAACTATTTTTGTTTGATGTTTCAGGCAATTATCAAAAACATACATGTTTCATATATAAGATTAATTTTACTTTTGGCATACTACACAGGTTACAAATATTGCGTCAATACCATGTAAGCGACCAAATACATACTGTCCACTTCATAATTTAAAGGATTATCAGACAAAAATGCTCTATAATATAATGTCCTTAAAAGATGTGCTTGCTGTAAAATAATTAAAAGTTAATATAGTGCTTCACACTGCACAGAAAAAATAGAACCCCAATTGTATTAACAAGTTAAATTCAATAAGGTTAATTTTTAAAGTTTATACTGATTTCATAAGCAGTTGCTTTCCTAATCATTTGATAAGGAGACAAACTATGACTCTACCCTACTTTTTCCATCCGTTTCTCTTACTATAAAGTCTCTCATCAGTTTTGTTTCCAAATGCTCTTTTCTTGAGCCTTTCATTCTCAGTAGTGAGGGAGGGGGCTGTGATATCATTATCATAGTAGGATTTGGAAATTAATTCAAAACATCAGATAAGAGTATCAATGTTACAATCCTAACAAAACAATTTATAAACTATTTCTGTAAGACCCTACTTTTCAGGATGCAAAACAAATTGAGTGTGATATGGTAGAAATGGTCAGTGTGTTTTTCTTCTTTATGAAAAATCTTAGCTAAAAATAAATTAACTATGTAGATGAACGGTTTAATAGGCTCATCACAAATGGTGCTGACTAGCGCAGTAATATCAGATTGGTGATATTCATGCGTGAGCCATTTTTATAACGAGGCTTTGATTAATGTATATTTATATGTGATGTAGAGAATTATTGTAGTGAAAATGAGTGCATATGTTCAGAACTGAAGTATGTGCTTAACATTATCCTAATGTTATTACTGAGGAAAGAAAGACTGAAAAAACATCAAAGGAAAGTTCTTTTTTATTATCATTGATTTTTGTGTGTATACATGTGTGTGGACATAGATGTATGCATCTGTGCATGGGAATGAATACAATCAAAATGTCAGTACTTTTAATTATCATAACTTAGCCTGTGTTTTTCTCTTTCATGAAAGTCACAAAATTGCAAGAATACATTTGCTGAACTTAAAGTATCAGTAAGGAGTTGACCTTGTTTTTTTATAATAAAAGTAAGTTGATTATGAGGAATTATACATTAAACTGAGAATAAAAAGAGAATATTTAAAAATCATAGAAGTAGCTGCAAATGTGATTTATTCTGGGAGGATTTACCAATTAAGAATTATAGACTCTTTAGATAAGATGATAAGAATTCAACCATGGTTGTTATATTACGTATTGTTGTCTTCAAATTAGTTGTTCAGATTGTCAGATATAAGCACGCAAAATTGGTCAAAAAGAAAAAAGTAGGTATTGACTGTTCCTTTCAATAAACCATTCAACAGTAGCAGTATAGTTATCCCAGATATGTATGTATATATATATTTCCCCCTTCCTTTTCCCTTTCTTTCTTTTTCTCCTTTCCCTCATCCCAGTTGTTCCTTCCTTTGATCAATTATTTTCCCTCTTATGATTACTATTGTACATTTTGGGTTTAAATTTTTTTTATTTTTATTTTTTATTCTCTAATGGTTTGATAAATCTTGCATTTTTACATCTGGTAATCTGAACAACTTCATTGAAGATAACAATATGTAATAAAAAAGCCACTGTTAATTTCTATCATTTTGTTCTGAAACCCTGTAGCATTTTTACTGTGTTTGCTTTGTTTTGTTTTTATCTATGTCATTGGTATTTTGTTATTATTCTTTTAAAAATTATTCTCTTTAAAATAAAAGAATTATAAATTCTTTAAATTGTTTTTTTCTATTTATTTTAGATGATTTTCCTGACATTTTTAGCTGAAAGTGCCTAATAATGTATTCATTAATATATGTTAAAAATTATTCCAGTGGGCCCACAGGCAGAGACTAGTTCTGAGACCAGAGACAAAAGTAGCTACTTATGCCATTTCCTGGGATGCAATCTGATTCCAACGACTTTCTCTAGTGAGCCTTCTTTTCCTCTGACATAATTAAGAACAATGCTGAAATGTATCCTGCTTCCTCAGTTCACTTTCCTGAGAAAGTAGAATCATGAGATTCTCCAATTATAACTCAAATGAACATTTTGAGAAATAAGATATTGTCACTTTAGTTCAATGAAATGTTTGGTTTAGTTATTTCTGCAACACCATCTAGCTAATCTGGACTGAAATGCTTCATAAATCACTTTGTTTTTTCCTTTTTTCTTTTTTTCTGGTACCGGGAAATGAACTGTGGATCCTGCACTTGCCAGGCAGGCACCATGTTGCTGAGCTATAACCTCAGCTCTATAAATCGCTTTCTAACTACAGATTTTGAAGCCACTAAAAATGGCAAATGATTGGGTAATTGAGACTATCAATGTCACTGTATTTATTGAAAGTAAGGTTGCATTTGAAAAAGCTGATTAAACAAGAAAAAACCACCCCCTTTTTTTTGCATTATTTCACTTGCTGTGACTTTCAGTGATTATGGGAAATACATTTATCTCTTCAATCTTAGCAGAAAAAAATCACTTATGATTAAGTAAAGTTCTAGTTTTCATTTATCCATAGATCCCTTTTTGGAAGGCTCCAGAGTTAGCACAACAGGGCACTGGACATGGGCTTTTCCAATAGTGATTGATTTTGTAGAAGACAGTTGTCCCGTAAGGTTGTCTCCCAGGGTGGTCACAGACATCTGAGATTGCTTAAGCACCAATATCCATGATGTTCACACAATGTTGAAACCATCTAAAACACATTTCTTAAAATTTATTATTGTTTGTTAATGAGAAAGGAGTGGACCTGTGCATAACTAACTCAGAATTTGTACCATGAAAGGATATTTAGTTTTAGCACATGAGTTTTCTGTGTCTGAGGAAATGGGTTTAGTTCATTATGTTGAATGACATGTGTTTACTTTCCATATGCTGAAGTAACTTTGCCTTGTGGATGAACCAAGCCTGGTCATAATGACTTACTGATTTCATATAATGTTGTATTCAGTTTGGTAAGAATTATAAGAATTATGTCTTAAGATATTGTATTTTAAAAATACTATCTTTTTTCTTAAAAATTATATCTCTTCATCAGTAGAATTGTTGTCAATATTAGATTTTTGTCAATGTTAGTTTTTTACTTAATATTTCCCTTATAAAATAAATATTAAAATGTTTGTGTTACCTGAGCTGCAGAAGAGTTTGTGTACAAATAGTTTTATTTCTTGTGTAAATACAATTTCAGATACCAATTTTCTGATTTTGGAAGCTTGATTAGATTTACTTTGTAAACTAAAACATAAAATCATACATGTCAGTGCAATAATTTGTTTTGATATATGTATTCATCATGTAAATTTTAGTTAAGCTTAATATATATGTCCTTAAAGCATCATTTCTTTAAGGTAAAATGTTCACAACCCTTTCTTATTGATTTGAAGTTATTGTTGTACATTACTGCCATATATTATGTGATCTATACTCACTGTATGGTGCACTCTGAAACTGCTCAGCAGAACTTGTTACTGTTTTGTATAACTTTCCCCCATCGCTCTGATGCCTCTAACTCTCCTCCACCTCCAGTCAGAACCCACTCTGCTTTCCATTTCACGACCTCAGCTCTTCGAGATTTCACATATGCGTGAAATCAGGGGACACTTGTCTTTTTGTGTCTGGATATTTCTCTTAACAAAACAATCTCTAGGTTCATCCATGTTTTCATGAGTGACAGATTTTTTTTTTCTTTTTATGGACTAGTTGTATTCTATTTTCCTCATGGACCACATTTCTCATCCAGTCACTGAATTATTTACACATTTTAGTTATTGTAAATAGTTCTATAATAGTTTTATTTTTATGGTACATGTTGGCCATACAGAATGATTACATTCCTCATGAGGGATTGGTACATGTACATAACATGTCTTAAGTATGTTACCATCCCCCCTCCCCGTTCATCCTTCCCCTCTTCTTCATCTCTCGGTCTCCTTCTCATTTGCAACATATCTATTTCCCTATTTCCTATTTTCTATCTTTCATGTTGCTCTTTATTTATATTTTAGGTTTCCCATGGAAGAGAAACCATGTCATATTTAAGCATTTATGTCTGATTTATTTCACTTAATATTATGATCTCACTCAACAGGTGAACTTGTTTTCTTACTAAGGACTTACATTTACCCTGCCTTTTGGCAGAGAAATACTTCATTGTGTGCAAATCCCATGTTTATGGAAGCTCTGACTGCATAGTGGTTGTACTAGCTAATATCCCATCAACAACACAGAAGGGCTCCTTTTCCCCACAGCCTTGCCCTCATTTGATATTACCTGATTTCTTAATGAGAGGCATTCTTACTGGAGTAATAAGAAACTCAGCTGATTCACACTGTGCATATGCCTGATTTGCACTAAACACAGGAACAGAGAGGCCAAAGGAGACAGAATGAAGAAATGCATCTATTTTATGATCTTGAAGGTCTTTATTTGCAGAGGCCAGGGCACTTATTTTTCACCAAGACCATCCAGAATGCACAGGTGAGAGGAACACAAGATTTACTAAGACACTCAGGGGGGCCTCTCCTCTTCTGGTCAGGGGTGAATGTGGAAGATGTGGTTATAGAGACAGCTCATTAATATCCTCACAGATGCTCTTCTTCTAGAGTAATAGATCAACAGTCAGAAGTCAGTAGTTCCAATTAACATAATGGCCTACAAATTGAAAGGAGCACCTAATGCAACTAGACCTACAGGGAATTTGAAGATAGTAAATAAAGTATGGCTGCTAGTGGCAGCCAGACAGGAATATATATGTTAACCTCAGAACCACACCTTGAAGAGGGAGGGCAGTTAACTCAGACATTTCTGGACAACTGGCCCAGCAGGTGAATTGATATTATCACCTGTAGAATCAAAATGCTGTACTGTACCTTTGTTAATGTGCATTATGCAAGCCATATGTTTTCTAGGCATCAGATTTGACCTATATTAAAGTACTCAGAGAAGATAATCAACAGTCACAATGATAAATATACATCTTTCAAAAATCCCTTCAATACCTGGTTGACCTCCATCCAATGTCCAATTTTCAAAACTACCCTCCAAAGGCCCACTGTCCAAATCCACATGAAAAACAGTCATTTCTTTTCCCTGCCGAAAATCTGTCAGTGTGGCCAACAGAATTTAGAAGAAAATTCCAAATTCTTTCCTGTGCATGGAAGGCATTCGTAGATCAACATTTAAGCTTCATCTCTTAGCACCTCACCACTCACCTGAAATCATCAACTTCCACCTAAAATTTTGAGCTCTGGTCTTGTTGGAATGCTTGCAGTTTTTCAGTGTCTTCCTGGCTACCTCTGCAACCCTGACAGCCAGATTAAGGGCTCCCATATTTATCTTAGTAACATCCGGGGCTTATCCTCTCTTAGCAATGATTATGCTTAAATGTAAGTATATTATTTTCTTTCCCATTAAACTATTGTATGCACCTTGTATCTAATATTTTCCCTTATACATGTATGTTAGATAATGAGCATATGGTTTTTAAGTGAAAATAACATTTCAAAGCTTTCTATTGATCCCTGAAATTAAGATTTGTGTTTTTTCTCAAAAAGAAGATGCATCAAACACGAATATACTCTGATTCATAATTTAAATTTATTCTCAATGTAAATTTCAAATTAATGAAAGTAACAATTAAAATTAAACTGGGAAGAAATCCTCCTCTATTTTTGTTCCAGTCTATAGAAGACATAACCACATCTGCATAAAGTCAAGGGTAATTCAATTCTCACTACAGGATTTTTATTTGTTTTTTGTCAGGGTGTCAGACATGCAATACTTCTGTATGAATTAAATATAGACGCAGTGTTAGATTGCGTTATCTTTGCCAAGATTTAAGTCCAAGAGTTCTGAGAACTAAAGAGGAGCAATTATATCCCCACAAAATGCTTAACTACTTAATAGAAGAGTAGTGGATCTCCACTCAAAAACATGAATCGAAGGGACTTTCTTTTCTTGGTCATTCAGGAAACTTGTTTCCTTAATAAAATGCTTTTATTCTCCCTCTTCTGCCCTGCACGTTCACCAACAACTGTCTCTTTCTTCTACCCAGAATTTTCCTCTCAGTGCGAGGAAATTGTTACTTGTGCTGTGAACAACTTGGTTAAGGCACTGACAGTTCAATTCATGGAGGAAGACAAAGAGAAAGATGGCATTGGCTTGGTCATGTTTTTAGAAAAAAATCCTTTAGAAATTCTGTCTTTTGTTAAACGCATCTCTTAGAATATCTATTGCTATGTACTGTATCCACCTTCAGTCTCCTCCCTTCCCCTCTCCTCTCCCATCTTTTCTCCTCTAAGTTGTGAACTTCAAATTCTCCATCTCTATTCCTAGTATCCTGCAAAAGACAAAGAGCAAATGCTTTTTCTTTCTTTAGGGATAGGATATTATTATGATGTTATTTCAATCTATTAACCTGCTAACGTTAGTCTAGTCCTTCTGGACACTATTCTGGTAAAATCCTGAATGAAGACAAGTTTCTATCCTAGGTCTTTACCAGAATAGCCATATAGTTCAGGCTTGCCTTGAACTCACCATGGTCCTCCTGCTTCAGCCTCCCAATTGCTGGGATTACAGGTGTGCATCAACCCACCTAGCCCTTTTTCTTGTTATATGTTTTATAAATACAAAAAGATTACTAACAGCATAGATTAAGTAATGAAGATACTTAAGTATAAATTAAACACTTTTAAATATATAATCATCTTTTGCACTGCACTTATTTATGGTGAAAATATATTAATAGAACTAGGGAATTTAAAAATAATTACTACCAATATATTAATATCAATGTACTAATATCAAAGAGGAAAATATGCAGGGATTAAAATATATATTGTGTATAATATATGTATTCTCTCTTACATAATTTTTTTTTGTCTTTTTGAGACAGGGTCTTGCTATGCAGTTCAGGCTGGCCTTGAGCTCACTTTGTAGCCCAGGCTGGTCTTGAACTCACAACAATCCTCCTGCCTCAGCCTCCCTAGTGCTGTGATTACAGGCGTGTACCACAAAGCCTAGCATTATATCAGTTATTTAATAACTTATTTTTTCTACTTTTTATTTCAGTTTTATTTAAGAGAATGTAAATTATAAAGTGCACTAAAAAGAGTTTTCTTTTTCTGTATTATAATTTCTGGTATCCTCTAATACTATGTTTCAGAAATAAAACAATATTGAAGATTTTGCAAATTACTTTGATACCTATTTTTTCTTGAACATTAAAAGACCAGTTTAATGAACAAAGTTTTACTTTTATGTTTTAAAAGGCATTATTTTAAAATTAATTTGGGAAAATTTATATGTTAAAACTATGGTATCTCTTTACTTACTAAAATTAAATTTTTAAAGTGTGCTTTTAGAATTTTGGGTAAGAACTTAGTAGACAAGAAAAAAATCTAACATTACAGGGTTTTAAAAGCCTGCTTTTGACTATTGAACACAATAAGTAAGCAGTGTTGGAAGTTTAGTGACATCTCAGTATAAAGAGAGATTTAAGAGGCACCATAGAATCCTGCACCTCTGAATTGTTCATCATAAGTACTTGATGACATAATTTACATCAGTATCTGTCTCTGCTAAGGGTATTCTAGTTCTTCAAAACACTGATTCTCACTCCGAATAAAGACAAATTTCTCTTTTAGGCCTTTGCCAGAGTAGCTGCACTAACCATGAAGCAATTCGCACTGTGTAACCAGCAGATCCACGACCACAAGTGTGTTACAATACTGCTGAGCGATCGTGTCAATTTTCCCATCTAAGCTCAGTGTTCTACATTTGCAGAGATTATTTCACATTTCTTGCTATTTTATTCAGCCATAATTATTCATTTTCATGAACAAATCCATTCCTCCATATGGTCTTTGTCTTGTAGTTAAGTTTCAGGGAAAACAAAAGCTCTCAAAATAGGAGTACAGGACTTTTTTCTACAGATCAACTTACATACTCACTAGCATCTATGTCCGTACTGTTATTTCTCGTCCTAAACATAAATAAAACATTTGTTTTGCCAAGGCTAAGCCTCTTATTTTTGTTCTGGATTCCATCCTTCTCACATTTCAAAAGCTCTGCTTCACATGTCATGTGTTCTTTTCAAATTTTCCTTCTGTCAGATTCCTTAAGAATTTGCATATGGTGGACCTGTTATATTACAAATGAACTTTGTATGAACCTGATTGAATGTACGAAGCTCTATGTTCCACTCCCCAATGGAACTTTATGCGAGAATGACAGAGCACCCTATTCCAGTGACGCTATGTTCCCCCAGCTTGCACATGCTTATTTCTCTTTCTCAGTCAGCCTGTCACTGAACCTGATGGAAAAGTAAACTTTGCATTTAGTTTTCTATGGACAATGAGCATCCTTCTTGATTTCAGTTCTTAACTCACTTGAAAAAAGTGCAGTACTCCAAAGTTAGACCTTTTCAATTCTGCCAGTACACACTTCGTTATCTTTGCCAAGTTATCCCATCTGCATTTCTCAGCTTAGTCATCTCCTACAAAAGAGGGTTTTGAAAGGTGTTAATCTAAATGAGTACTCATAAGCATCACATGTAAGTTCAGGTCTGTAATGATTCCATGACCAACATATTAAATACATCTTAGTTATTATTGTTGATATTATCTTCCTTCCTCCTTGAAATGTTTTATCATTATTCTGCTGGAAACAGTTTTAATTTTCTTTTGGTGTCCTTTGCCACATTTCCTCCCCTCTTTTAATGGCCAGTGTCATCTCTGAATTTTTTCCTGGGCTGTTCTTAACCACTTAAATCAGTGCTTCTAGACTTCACTGCACATTCCAGCCATCTATAACATTTTTTAAAATCACAAAATCTCTACTCATTTTCCCAAGCCGGAGTCCATTTGGTACCTGAGTCATATTACAGTCTATAATACCCAGGTATTAGAATTTCTGTCCTCTTCGTGCTTCGCCTCCTCCTCCTCTTTTTCCTGCTTCTTTTTTAAATGCTATAGTTATTCTAAACTTTTAAGCCAAATATTAGAAAACTATGACCCACAAGCTTATGATCTAGTTTTTTAAATTAAATTTTCTTGAAAATCAGCACACACATTTGCTTACATTGGTCTCTGTCAGTTTGCTTACTAAAATGGCAGCATTTGGTATTTGCCTTTGATAAGGTCTGGCCCACAAAATTCAGAATATTTGTTAAACATCCTTACTACTACATTCAGCAATTTGTTAATACTGAGGATCTTTCCAAGCTTATTATGGACCTTCTAAAGTCACCTTCGTCCTCCTCTCATGGTCATAGGATAATTAATTTAAAATGCTTCAGTCTGTTTTATCTATTGCTAGAGGAAAATAGTTCCCTTTTGCCAAATGACCAAATATTTTTAGGCTCTATACTTTTCCATCAACTAAATTTCCATGTCTCCCCTCAACCAATCCCTATAAATGAGTGCTCAGGCAATGAAACTTGTGTGACAACTTCAAGTCAGCTTTGAACTATGCTTCACAAGGCTTAATCTTTTCTGCTTGTGAGTCTTTGGATTCAGTGTCCTACCTGTAAGTAGTTTGGTAACCCTGACAGAGCAGCTATAGGAAGAGTTCATGAAGGAAAATATGTAAGACACCTAGAGAGTGGAAGCTCTTGGATGACAGAGATAGATAGATAGAGAGAGAGAGAGAGAGAGAGAGAGAGAGAGAGAGAAAGTTCATGCTGAGACCCTATCAGTCATTTTTACTAAAAATATGATACATAAAGTGAAACATGTATGACCCTGTGACACTGTAGCCTACTTTGCCCTGGATAACTGGAATCCTAAGGCACAACATAGAGTACAATTTCAGGCATCATACAAAATCATAAAAAGTAATAAAGGGCTTGTTGCTTTAAATCACTAAATTTTGAGGCAGTGTGTGATATCATAAGAGATAGCAAAAATAGTTGAGTTTATATTAACTTAATTAAGGTAAATCAGCACCCATTTATGAAGTTGAAGGCAAGCTAATTCCTTATAAAATATTCAGAGGTCATAGAAGTCATAATAAAAGGTATATTGTGTAGGAAGAAATAGTGTTCACTGAACTCCTCAATCATAACAAGAAATCTGGGAGTTGCAGATTTTTTAGCTTTTCATTCAGTAGCTGTGAGAATTGATCTCATTTACTTGGTTTGTTAAACATCAGTCTCCTCAAAGCTACAACTGTTATACAGTGCATACTTCATCAATATTGTGGGCTTTTTGGTTGCTTTTATTAATTAGAAATAAATGTGATGATCTATAGCATGTATTTATTTTAGTATCTTACATATAGGAAATGCCAATGAATATAAAATCTATGATAATAAATTGCCTTCCTACTCTGCTAAACACCTTGAAAGGCTGGGCTCTTGCCAATGTTGGCTGTATTTCAGCGTGTTCTCCCTATTAAAATATTTGAAAATTGCCATCCTCTATGGATGACTATATAGTAGCAAAAGCTCAGGACATTTGGAGTTCTAATGCTATCTGTTCTAATCCAGGGCTCACTTTCATAGTCTGCATTGCTGCTGATGCTGTTGCTACTACTTAAAAGAGAGATTCAGATCAGCGTGTCATTTTAAATCATAGATGGGGGACAATTCTGGCCATAAATTATGGCTATGTTGATGGGAGCAGGAAATTAGTTCAAATGTAGCACTGGGCATGAGAACCAAGAAAAGTTCCAAAAAAGCAAAATTTTTGAAAATCGTGCAGAGGAGACTTGAATGTCTATTTAGACAAAAGTATTGCTAACAATAGAAAGAAGAAATAGTTTTGAAAATGCATGCTACCGCTAAAGGAGATAATACACCTCAACCTTTATCTGCTCAGAACAGAATGTACAGGAAAATATTCAGTCTAATTGATCAGTAGGTAAAACAAAAGTAACATATTGAGAACTCAAAATAGCTTTCTGTAATTTAGTGGTCTTAAATTATTTGAGAATGTAATGGCATAAGTACTATGATTTTTATTGTTTGTTCTAAAAATAAAAAATAATAAATCATTTTTAATTATTTTTCTAAACTGCCTGCTGAAGTTTATATTTTGCTTTACAAGAATACTGCCCTAAAACTAATGCGGACAAGAAGCCAGGGAACCACAGATGCATGCGGGGACTCACAGGTAACAGAGTCCCCTTAACACTAAAAGAGACTCAAAGCATTACTGGGAAGAGGGAGGAGAGGACGTGAGGGTTTGCTGCTTGCTCACCGTCCTACTGAAAAGCCTTTGTGACCCAGCAAATGAGACTTAAATGATTTCATCACCGACAAAGTAAAACACCTACAAGCAAACATGTGCATGTACCAAGCTAATATTACAAATCACGAGAATAAATCTTGATTAGTTAGTTTAACAAATTATCTGTCTCTTTTCTCTGTCTATGAAAGATCATCTCTTCAAGTTTGTCTTAACTGAACACAAAGGAAAATGAATGGATGACAAGGGAAGAAAATCCTCTATTGCCTTCATAGACATTCTCTTCTCTTTGTGACCCTCAAAGTTAATTATTTCTCTCTAAATGCATTTGCAAAACCAATTCATCTGAAAAACCTTCATAAAAGTCCTTACAAATTATATGTTCTGGTGACTGACTCTAAACTTTCTCCCCCTAACTCACAGTATTGATAATTTTGATGGACAAAGATGTGCTAGAGAGAGGTCAAATTTAGGTGGCTTCAGACCTATAAAAAGAAGCCTAATTTCATTTCTGAGTAGATGGAATGGCCTGAGTGGCCTTAAAAGTCATTGCAGTTTTATATGAGGCTTGGCACATTCCCAGTCCTCTGATAAGAACTCATGCATAGGCATAGAGTACAAAGGCCCTGTGTAGGTCGAGACGATCTCAGTATTTATGTTTTGGCACCAACAATCCATGAAAAATAAATGACTTATCTTACCAGGCCGTTCATATTTTTAAGAAGTCTTTTCACTTCAGCTATATTTTAGATGATGAGCCGTTAAGGCATTTTATACACTTAAGATTCTTGCATTCAAGTAAATGTCTGCACATAATTAATTCATTATATCTGCCCATTTTGCTTTAACTTACTGTAAATGTGGATGTGATGTTTATTTCATTAGGAAGTTAAAAAGTTTCACCAGGAGTGATTCTCTGAGCCGGGCCCCTCAGTCCTCCTTCTTGATCATAGTTGTTCGTGTTAGGAAGCTCTTACAAACATTCTGGTCTTCCCATACCCTCTGGATACCAATCCAATCTTCTGATTATTACTCTGTATGTTTGTTTTGTTTTTATATCACCAAATTCAGCCTGCAAGTATCTCTCCATATATGCTCCCTCTTCTAATTTGCTTTTTTGATTTTCTTCCTGAAAGTCACTGTACTTGCCTTTATAAAAGAAATTGTTTTCCTTGCTTCCATTTCCTATAAATGTAACAGGCTGCATTACCTTTCACACAGAGTCATACACCACCTAAAATATGAGATGTATTGATTCTTTTGAGTTTTCTTAATTATTCATAACCCTTAAAACTCAATCCATAAAATTAATTAGAAAATTATATTAAGGAAGAACTACTAAAAGTGAAAGATACTGTTGAAAGCAGAGAGAAAAGCATATACATGCACACACAGATATGAGTACTTTATCACTCTTCTCAAGAAGCTTACAATCTGATTGAATAACTATAATCATGTTACAAAAATGGTGGGGAGAAATTTTGAAAATGAATCAGATAATCTAATAGAACCTTGCCACTCAAAGGTTTTGAAGCCAACAGAATTGGTATGCCTTGGTAGTTTGTTGTCAGTGAAGTACAAACTGCTACAAAGAACACACCAAGCATAGTGATTCAAAATTGCATTCTTACAATATTGCATGCTGAACCCCATGAGTGTTAAAATTTGAGAAGTTCTGAATTTGTTCTAAAAGACAAGCAAAACTTTATTTGTGAAAAGAAAATATTGAAGCTGTTCTTCAAGTACAGATAAAGCAGGAGCGTCGTAACAAACCTATGCATTTGTACTAAGAAAGGGCATACACTATTTGTAGCTTATTTTATTTGGATGCAGATGGAGTCAGAAATGGGAATATGTATAAGATAACAGTCAGGCAAGTAAGCACGACCCCTACTCTTAGGCTTCCTGGTGCTTAAGGGAAAGAAGATGCCGGAATTAATACTGAGATCCCAAGGCTGAAAATGCTTTAGAAGGCAACATTAGGAAAATTTTATCAAAATTTAAGGTAAATTCTGGGACTCTCACCTAATTTTGCTAGATTGACATTCAAATTCTAGTATTAAGATATACTACCTTTTAAAGGCAATTCAAAATAAAACAACTGTCATGTAGAGTTATTTTTTTTATTTTAAAGAGAGTAGTAAATGAGAAACAAATAAATAAAGAAATAGAACAGCAGCAGCATACCAGTATGACAAACATAAACAAATCAAAGCAAGAACATTCAAAGTGATACA
>NW_004955418.1:9187509-9213028 GCF_000276665.1 Chinchilla lanigera
TTCATTTCAATACACCATCAGACATCAGCAATACAGTTATCACAGCTATTCATATATATATTTATATTTTGCGTTTCTTCTTTTTTTCTTCTAAGTTTTAGAAAATATACAATATCTGTATGATCCCAAGTAGACAAAATTTATTTTATATAAACTGGTACAAACCAACAGTGAGAAAAATGGGGATAATGTACCTATTTACTTTCCCCATCTGCATATTTTAAGAAAAAATGATGATTTTAAACATTGGGTAAGTCGCTAAGAAAAAAAGCAGAAAAATTTATAGCTATTTAAGAATAATGAGACTAAGAAGTTCCTACAAATCTATAAAATTATATATGATACTGTATTAAACAATAAAAACTATCAATAGTCATCAGAAATAAGAAAGAATTTGAGATAGCAATTGAAACTAAATAAATTTTCAACCTCTTTGGAAAATAAAACCACAAGCAATAAAATATGTCTTACATATCACACTTTGTGTTTAAATAAATGTGAAAGTCTCACAATACTAAATATGATATTCTGGCAGGAGTATAGAATGGCAACAATAAAATAAATAAAATTATATGTTATTATACGTTGTTATTATAGTAACAATAAAATAAAATTATATTTAAAATGTTCCCACAATATCTGAAATTCTATATTATTTTGAAAAATTCTGGCTTGCACGTGAAAAATACAGAGAGTAGCACTCTTAATAAGAGCTAGGACTCTGGGAATCTCTGCAAATTGATCCATCTCCAGGCAGTCCTTCAATACCAGTGTTCTGAAATCCCCTCTAAACAATGCCTTGCTTATTTATCGTGGTATGAAGAAGCTGAAAAATGGCTTTCTCAACCTAATCTTCATCAAGCAACCCAAAAATCTCCTTCTACTTTATCTGAAGCTGTTCACTGTATCAGAGATAACTGATCTGCTTCAACTGCTGCTCCAGGATATATTTTCCAGAGATGCCAAATATTTACCAACTAATCCAACTTCCTGCAGGTCCTAAAGATGCCTCTGCACAGTGTCAGAAAACAGAATGGTTCGGTCTTAGTGAAAACAATTAAATAAAAATATACCTGAGACCTAACATAGAGCTAAAGAGATTGGAGGCAAATAAGTTACGTGCTTGTGGCCTTTCTAGCTAAAATTCATGGGCCATTCCAGTACAGAGAACAAACAAGTGAATTGATCTATCTATCGGTAATGCTGCATAAAACCTTGAAGGATTATTTAGGATTACCTCTAGATGATCCCACAGTATGTCTTAGTTAGGCTTTTTAAATGGTTTGTGTAAAACTGAGTCTTTAAAATATCATATAAAGTAGCAGAATGCTTCCCTTCAAAATTCATACCTTAGTGTAAGACATGGTAATAAAATTAAATCTGCACAGACAAGCTCATGGCTTTTCAATGAAGTATAGTAGACCCTTGTTATCTACAGGTGAAATGTTCCAAATCTCCAGTTAAGACATGAAACCATATATAATATTGACTCATTTATATTTCTCATATACATATTGATAATAAAGTCAATTTATATATTAAACACAATGAGAGAATATCAATGATAACATAATAAAATGAAATAAATTTAGTAATATGCCATAATAAATGCGGGATTGTGGCTTCTGTCTTCTTTGCAAGTATCCTATTGTACTGTATTTGTCCTGCATTTGATCATGTGAGAGGGAAGTGGTGAGGAGAAATGAGATGAATGATGCAGGTGATATTACATACCAGTGTGGTTACTGAAATGGAAGCATTGCTGGACCGAAGCAGTCTATTGGATAGGTAAAACAGCTAGAGAAGAACTACTGAGGGATCAGTATACCCATCTTGAATATGCAGAACAAAGTTACAATTCACATTCTGTGAATCTTGCCGCTCAGAATTGTACTCAATGTAATACTTTGAATAATTTCTGGAACTGACCATTTTTTATTCTGGGCCATTCTTGACTTGCAGGAAACTTAAATAAAGAAAACAAAATTGTACAGAAAGTGGAACTTTCTTGGGCCATGCTTAAATACAGGCAAATGACCCAGGGAAAATAAAGCTATAGATATTGTGGAAGTACTACAACTGTGAGGAAATATTCCAAGGTGTCAATGACAACTCTGAATGTGCCAAACTCTTTAACATATATGAATACTTGTAAACGCATCAATAAAAATGGACACGAGGTTGAAGATTATAAAGACAAAAGTGGAACTATATTCATAATTGCTCATCTCTAAGTGTTCTTTTTCTTGTTGTCTCCAAATATTATTTTCAGGGAACGTTATATCCTGTACTACTATCGGATACTTCCAGTGTAGTTGCTCACATCACGCTAAGCAGCATAATATCTATCAACATAACCTACAATGTACACAAGCCATTTCAAAGATGAAGGTAAATAATTTGCTGTATTATTCATAGCCTAGATTCTGTAATAGTCAGTTACTCCTAGTCTACAGCTATTGCTTGGTTTAGGGTAGGGGAATTTTTAGAGGTGTAATAGTCAGTTACTCCTAGAAAGTCTACAGCTATTACTTGGTTTAGGGTAGGGGAATTTTTAAGGGTGCTTTCAGTACCAACTCTTAAGGCTATAAGCCAATGCATATTATCGTAAATACCTTATCAGGGAAATCTCCTTAGGAAAACAATTATAAGTAGTGCACTTTTTGGAGAAGGAGAAAGGAATAGAGGAAGAGTGATGAAAGAAGGGAGACAGAGATTGAAAGGGAATGGAAATATCATCAAGATATGTTATACTAATTTCCCCAAATAATTGTGAATATCATGTATTGAAACATGTACCAGGGGCTGGGGATTAACTCAGCGGCACAGCGCCTGCCTGGCAAGTGCAAGGTTGTGAATTCGATTCCTGGTACCAGGGAAAAACCAAGGGAAAAAAAAAAAAAGAAAAATGTATACCAATAAAATAAATATATTATTAAGAAAGAAAATAAATAAATTGTGTACTTAGATGTTTAGTGGTAAAATTTAAATGTATCCCTTCAATCCTTATAGTCCTTCTCTTCAAAGGTAATTTAAGTGTAGCAAATCTTTCAGAAAAATGTTGAATGTTGTAGGACAATGAAAGCCTACAACTATAGAGTGCGTAGATGTTAAATTGCAAGGAAATTCACAGCCCTAAGATTGAAGCAAAATAAGTGAAACTTCTGTAAATATTTGAACCACAATGTTCAAAATATATTAATTTTTCCTAGTAAAGATGAACAGGTATTGATAGGCTGAAGCCAGAGTGATATTGGGATTTGAGATCAAATGATTTACAATTGTGTTTTGAGATTATCTTTGGGCATTTTATTTCAAAAACTTATGAAATGCAGAGACTAACCAGATCTCCAATTTCACCCTGGATTTTGTAGCTCTTTTTCCTTATTTGCAAGCCAGAGTTGCAAAGAAAATAAAAGCAACTACTTCAAGCCACAAGCCAATGTTATATTAGATCACACCCTGAATATGTAGTACCTCATGTAGTTTAGATTCTTCTTCTGAGATAACTCAAAATATCTTGATCTCTTGGCTTATGGATTTCTCCTGCTCTCTGCTCACATACCTAACCACCATTGTCAAAATCTTAATTGTGCCACCTTCCTGTGTCTTCCTACTGAGACAACTGCATTATCTCATTCACATTTTAAGCCTCTTTTCCTTGACTTGTCAGAATCTCTCTTGCAAGTTCTGATCTTACTCTAACTGTTGGTACTTCATATTGCCACATTTCAAAAGGAAAATTTCTGATTAGAAATGCCGCTACAGGCTCTCAAGACCCATAGTACGTAAACCACTAGCCTATGAAAATCTAGCTCATATCACTGAACTTGTACTCTCACAGGTGCTGGTTTTCTGGCTATAGACAAGGAAATTCATATTTATACTGCTATTGGACAGATCTAGGGTGCAGTACATGAGTTTTGATATATTAAAGAAAATCAGATTTGTGACAATACCTAGGATACCTATTAAAATCAAGGAACAGGAATTTGACTTCTCAGAAACTATTATTATCAAAGAGAGTAGCCAAATTCCATGTAAATGTGTATATTATGAAAAAAATCTCCCAACACAAAAGTAAGTGCACTGACTTGTGACTGCAAATCCAGCAGCTCCTAAAGTTACTCCGCTCTTGTACCAGTCAAACAAGATCTTAAAGCTCCATTGCTTCTCTAATCGAGGAATTTAAATCTCCAAATTTAAAGAGAAATGTATTTTTAGGCTGCTTTATCATTTTTCATGCTTTACAGCTATACTGACAAAAACTGTAACATCTATGATATCACTAGGGAGAAAATCTTCTGGAATCACCTTCATATGTATGATCCATCATTAAGCAAAATGTGGGACCGTATATGTATTTTCCCATTGACTAAAGCTTTCCCTTATAAATCAGTCATCGCCAGTATCTTCTTTGAGCATCTTTTACAGAAAGTATCCCACCGACTCCATTTCCAGAAGCAAGTGATGGTAAACAGTTTGTGTGCATACAAACTGTGTAGGGGGTCTCAGTAATTTGATATTATTTCTATTCCTATACTGGATTTCAGGTACAGAATTGTCCCTATATTTTATTACAGTTACAAGATACTTTAATTTTAAAGTTTATTTAATAACTGAGGGAAGAACTGAATAATAAATATGGTAGTAGGAAGAAAGTTGAGATCCTTATTTTCTATTCTTTTTTTTTATTTTAAAGAGAATAAAAATCATAACAAAATAAGAACAGCGTAGACAAACACAAAACAAATCAAAAAAGTAAAAATGATACAAGGTTCCATAACAGAATGATAGGAATTAACAGTGGACATATATTATAACAACCACTGTTAATTCCTACAGAGACAATTGAATTATCTCATTCACATTTTGAACCTCTTTTCCTTGACTTGTCAGAATCTCTCTTGCAAGTTTTGAGATCTTTATTGGGCATAAAATATTTTTTAAATGGTTTATTTGTAAGGTTATAGGTAAATAGATTTCAGTCAAAAGTTCTGGTCCAGTGAGTTATTTCTTGGCAAATAGTTCAAATATCTAAGGTTGCTGACAATTAGTATTAAGATGAGAGTTCTTGTCATTTCTATTTCTACCACCTCAAGCAACTTGCATATCATTTGGGGCTCTGTCCTTTCATATATGATATTTGTCATAATGCTACATCTTTGTACTATTTGGAGGTAAAAATGTAAATCTAATCCAGGTGCAGTCACAGTACACGCCAGTAATCCCAATACTTTGGGAATCCTTCCTGGGCAGTTTAGAAAGACACTGACTCATATTTTTGTTTTTTTAAAAAAAGACTAAACAAAACAGAATTTAAAATGATAAAAAGACAGGGGATATAGCTCAGTACAAAAGTCCTAGTTTCAATCCTCAGTACCAAAAATAAAACAAAAGCAAAACAACAAAACGAGGACATAACTGTTTGCCTGAAGTATTAAAGGCTATACTTTAAAAAAATACAGTGATAAAACTTTATAATAATGTCTAGTATCTTCCACAGGATTTCCATCATCTGACTCAGGCATCTGACATCAGCACCTTGTAAATACAGTGTTCTGAGTGTGGAAAAGATAATGGATTTAAAAGATTTTCTTTGAGGACAGCACATGTGCATGATATTCCATTCCTGACACTAGTAAGATTTGTGAATCTGGGCTCTATCAAACATATTTGTTGAGCATCCATTAGCAATGTGTCACAAGAAAAGAAGGAACAGGGCTGTTAGCTATGGTAAACTAATTCACTGATGAAGCTCACATCGCCTCATTACTATATGAATAGTTTAAATACAGTGCTATTGTTGTTCACGCAAGAGCCAGTAGTTTGTAAGCAAAGATGATCTGATACAATAACACTGAAAAGAAAGAAGACTTATCCATATTTGTCGAAGAAATGATCTTGCATCGAGGCCTAAGGCATGCACTTGTGATCATGTTACATTGCTTATATAAAAGGGAAGATGTGGGCAACAAAGGAAAAAGCAGGGTTAGGAGTGACTGAGTTCAGGGGATACTGAAGAGGTTACTGAGTATTAATGTGCTAATTCTGTCCATAATAACTTTAAAACATATTCCATTAATGCTTTTACCATTTTTGTTTTAATATCTTCACTGTAGTACTATTAAGAGTTGTAATACTATTATTGATTAGTCTGTCTGACACCATTTATGTTCTCACCTGAACACTGCATTATGATTATGAACAGTAAGAAGACTCTTTTAAAAGTAATTATGTTCTCTCAGGGTGTGGTAGCAAGTGTTTATAATCCCAGCTCTCTGGGAGGCTGAAGTAGGAGGATGACAAGTTTGAAACCAGCCTGGGCAACTTAAGTAAACCAAAGAAAAGAGAATCTCTCTCTCTCTCTCTCTCTCTCTCTCTCTCTCTCTCTCTCTCTCTATATATATATATATATATATATATATATATATATATAATATATTTAATCTATATATATATATATAATAAATATAATCCATCTATACCTATACCTGTATCCATGTCCATGTCCATATCCATATCTATATCTATCATCTATATCTATCTATATCATCTAATCTATATCTATATCATCAACTATCTGTACTTGGTTCAATCCCCAGTACCACAAAAAAAATCATGAGTTTTATTTTCTAAATTACAATGGTTAGCACATCTTCTTGTTGCATTTATAATAAAAATAAACCACCTCCTTGTCCCACACAGCCCTGCAGGGTGTGGCCTCTGCCTGTTCCTCTTGCTCCAGCCTGCCTCTCTGCCCACTTGGCTGACACCAGGCCAGCAGAACTGTGTTTCTGCCTCTGTCCCTTGACCCCACTGATGACACTCCTGCCTTTAGGTCTTAGAACATGATGTTTCTTCTTTTTTCTTTTTTTCATCTACCAGACCTTTATTTGTTTCCATTTAATGTCCTAGGTCTCAGCTTAAAATTTCCCTTCCTGAAGTCCCAAAGTAAAGAACATTACAGGTAGTAACAGGGTTTGGCATTATTCTTAAGAGGCTTTATATAGGTAGTAATTAAATTTTCTTGTTTTTATTAGTTTAACATTTGCTTCATCCTACATACATACAAAATGTAATAAAACTGTAAATTCGATGACAGCAGGTACTCAGATTTATTTACCATTGTATCTTGATGTTTAGAGCAACCTCTTATGCACTCTAACTTCTCAGTAAATATTTATAAACCAAATCTTTAGCACAGTAATTACAAAAGGGATGAGATCCACATACTTGTGCATCTAAGGGTCTCTATACATTAAGTGTGTATCATGAATTTCATCTATATTATACAACACATGTAAATAAATATATATTTGTATAATATACCATATTACAAAAATACTATACCTATAATGTTATATATTATATAACCAAATTTTTATATTTTCTGAAGACAAAGAACATCATTATTTACACAAATATTCCTGGAATTGCAGCTACATTTAGAAGCTAAACTAGTCAATTTTTTGTTGTTATTAGTCTTAGTTGCTGTTATTTCTTGTTTCTGTTTTTGTTTTGTTTTTATTTGATTTGGTTTGGTGTGAAAAGAAGTCTTACAACTTTGCCAAAGTTAGTCTTTTAGTGAAGATCCTCAGCCATCTAAGTGCTTGGATAGACAGAAGTACACCACTTAGTCTAATGGTATGGTTGATACATTGTGTCAACTTGGAAAGTACTGAGGTTTGGCTAAGTGATTCAGCAGTTCTGCATCTTGGGGTAAAAAGGACATGCCCTTACCCTCTGGAATGTTGTTTATTATGTCAATTTAAGAAGTTTAGAAGGCTAACTATGTTACTCAGCAAGGAGCCAAGGTGCTTGCTTTTTGGGGGGCGGGGGGTTTCCGTTACCGGTAATGGAATTCAGGACCTCGCACTTGCCAGGCAGGTGCTGTGCCGCTGAGCTAAATCCCCAACCTCAGGGTCCTTACTTTGTATTCATCCTGAGCCTGTGCAGGAGAAAGGCATGCAGAGGGTGTCGGTGTAGAGGACCACCCCCACCGTACTCCAAGAGGCTCCTCATACCGGGAAGGATTGCCTGCTGGTTCTTTGGAGGAGCTCTAGTCTTCGCCTTCAGCTTGGTCATCTCCTGGCTTCTGGTGCAGACTGTTCAGCTTCTGCCTGCGACTCTTCTGGTGTAGTGTCTCCAGCCTTCATCGCAGATTCTTCAGCATTCCATCCCAGACCCATCAGCCTCCTGATATGGACTTGCACAGACACTGCAGTGAGCTCCAGGCCTGGGGCTGGGCTCTTCCATCTGTAGCCTGCAGACACCCTTTGCACAAATCCTCATCCAGCTCTGGCTGACCGCTGTAAAACAAGCTTGTAATTTGTTGTACATATGTATATCTTGTGTTAGATCTGTTTCCCTAGTAAACCCTGACTGATACATCTAGCAAAATAGGTTCATTTTTAATTATCATGTTTTTAGACTAAAAGTGCCCATTCTTTTTTTCTGTAGTATCTATAGATGAGCTTAGGAATATTTAAAAAAAAATCTATTCAGTGCTTCACATAAAAAAATTTTAAAATAATTCATGACTCAAAAATTTACAAATATTTTTATGTAATTTTCCAATCTACTCTACAGTTTATCGAGTCAAGTTCAAAAGAGGTCTAAAACAACTTTTTGTCAGACTAACAGTCAAGAAATGGGACATCCTTCCAAATTAGGAGAAAACAAGCACACAAATGAAGTAAATCAGTGCAAATTTCTTTCCCCAAAATTATGTTTTTGCTTTTATTTTATTTTATTGGTATAGGTATACATAGTGATAATATTCATTATATGGAATTTGGACCTGTACACGATGTCTTGATTGTTCTTTTTTCTCATGTTCACCTTTTAATGCCTTTCCCCCCTCCTTATTTACAAAAGCTTTGTTTCTATTTTAGCTTCTATTCATTTATATAATTTATTGAGAGAAAGAAAACTTCTGTCTAAGAGGGACAGCAGTGGGCATGGAGAGTGGGCTGCCCATTAACCCCACTTCTCAAGAGTGTTTATTGACAAAGCCTTGAGGGGAGGCAGGTTTAAGATGGGAATTAAACAATAATGTTACAACTGTAGTCGATCACATAATATTGATCCAGTGGCAAAACATAGGATGGGTGTGAGGTGGGACAAAACTATGATCAACCAATAAGTACACAGTAAGTAGAATCACTAGGGTAATATTGATTAAATGGGGATCAAATGGGGAAACAAGTCACGCAGCAAGCACACATGGAATGGAGAAGAACTTTTCTGGAAGGGGTGGGTTAAACAGGTTTGATCCTCTATCCCAAGATGACTGATGCCTACTTAAAATATCAATCACTGCTCAATCATCTTGAGGGGAAGTATATGAGTGAGGAGTTCTTTTACTTGAAGCCTCACCTTCAGTGAGTTCACCTCCAGCCACAGTTGTCTTCTGCATTGACCTCTCAAGGACCCATCCCTGTCTGACTCCCTACAGTATTTCTACAGAACTTAGCTCTCTATGATATTCCTCCCCCTGAACAAGTACCTCATACTGAAGGATGTCATATCACTGGCTCAATTCAAACAGACTCTTCAACAGCTAATGGAAGCTCAGCCTAAAGAAAAGGAAATTCCACATTCCACCCTGGAAACATAATACTAGTAAAATCTCTTCCCTTATCTTCTTCTTCCCTAGGACCAACTTGGAAAGGATCATACATTGTGATCCTGTCAACTCCATAAGCTGTCCTAAATCAAGGTAGCAGGCCTGGACTCCTGGATACACCACACCCAAGTCCTGAGAACCACTATGGAAGTCAAAATAGAGATTCCTCAAAAAGCTACAACTAGAGGTCCCATTTGACCCAGATTTTCCCCTTCTTGCAATATTTCAGAAAGAATTAAAAGTATTAAATTGAATGCTTTTAATTAAAAGAATTAAAAGCATCATACCAGAGCAATGTATTGTAGCAGCACAATTTGTAATAGCTAAATCTCAGAAACAGCCCAAATGCCCATCAACTGATGAATGGATCAAGAAGGTGCAGTTTTTAAAAAAAACAACAACGGAGGGCTAGTCTGCTATAAAAAGATAAGCTTGAGACATTTCCAGGTAAATGGATCCACCTTCAGGTCATACTCTTAAGTGAAATACAATTAATTTATCTAATACATAAAAAATTTACAGATTAATGGGTAACATTTTCACTAAGTGGACCTCGTACAATTTTTAAATCAGATTAATCCCATCAGTCTCTTCAAACATTAATAGTTCCTTATAATGAAATCTTTCAAAATCTTCTAGCGTTTTGAAATATACAGTACATTATTACTATCTGTCATTAATACTACTGGGCAATAACACTCCAGAATTTCATTCCCATATTTAACTGTAACTTATTACTGATTCAGTTTTCTTTTACATATTCCAGTTCATATGAAGTTTTTCTTTAACAAGACTTTTGAGTTATAAATTAAGAACTAAATATTCTTTCTTCATAAATTAATTTTAGAAAGAATACTTACAAATAGAACTTGTCAACTTGTATCTGCATAAACTTAATTATTAATATCAAACTATATCTTATGATAAAAGGGTAGTATAAAGTTGAAAATCAAATTTCAGTATAAACTAGAAATTGTTTAAAAAATGATGACATTGTAATCAAAAATTTACCTTCATTTTACCCTGAAACAAACTGAACTGGAGTTATCAGTATAAGATAAAGCTATTTAAGTTTATATTCTATGGCAACGACAACCAATAAATTATGCAGGAATGAAATATTTATTTCTTATTTTGTAACTGTTATGCAAGATTGTTTTATTCTTTTAGGTGAATTTATCCATTTTAATAAAATAATCATCAAATTCAAAAGTCAAATAAATCCAAGGCTGACTGAGAAGACTATTATCAAGAGACTAAGAATTACTATGTAGTCCTTCAAAGTGAAAATAAATTCAGTTTACAGAAGTGTGAACAACTGCTCAACTGATGATTACATTAAAACTATTGCTTTGTGATTTATTGAAATTGGGCTGGGGATGTAGCTCAGCAGCACAGCACCGCCTGGCAAGCCCAAGGTCCTGAGTTCAATTTCCAGTACCAAAAAAAAAAAAAAAATAGAATGTCAAAATTGAATGTTTTGATTTAACTCAATCAAACAATTTTCATGTAATATAACAGTTTTATTAGGTATATATACAGCTCAATCATTTTATTCCTAGAATGAAAATAATGACTGAACCACATATTTATCTAGAATATAGAATTCTAGAAAATATATTGCCTAACCACTATATTTTATTTAAAATGATATATTTTCAAGATCATTTATTAAATTATCTTTTTCAGTACGAGTCTTTTATGTAGTATTTTAAAGATAAATAAACATTTAAAGCTTCCACCATGTTGAACTCAATTATGTTTCTCAAAAAATCTCAAGTTCCTGTCTCTGAACTTTTATTTATCTATATCAGCGATGGCAAACCTTTTGGAGACCAAGTTCCAAAACTGCAACCCAAAATCCACTTATTTATCACAAACTTCCAACACTGCAATTAATCCTGAATAATGAAGTTTTAGTTTAGGAAAAAAAAAAAAAAGTTAACATCTTTTGTCTTCAAAGAAGGAAAACACAATAACAAGCATGCCATAAGTTTGCCATCACTGATCTGTATTATTGACCTTAACTTTCTTCTTTCTCTTTTCGTAGAACTGAATGCAGCTGAATAAAGACTCTAGTAATGTTTTCATCACAATTGATATTAAAATTAAAGCTACAATAATCCAGAGATTAGTGAGGTGCAGGAATATAGTTGGAATTCACCCATCACTCAATATCCTTGAGACCAATTTCTCAGTACCCTAAATAGACATCCTCTAGTGGCCCAGAGTCCCTGCCATGCCGCAGTAACATGACATTGAATGAGTATAAATGAATGGCCTCACTTGACTCCACAGTTGGATACATATAAAAGCAGTCTAGCTGCAGCCTCAGTTAGTTTATTACCTTGCTCAATTGTTTTGCCTACCAGGAGGCAGCTGCATTGATCACTGATAATGAGGCAGTTTCTGGCACATAAAAAGCCTATGTATTCAAGCTCACACTTCAGTTCTTTGATAAAGATCAGAGAGCCATCAAATTATGAATATATAGACCATAAATGGTGGGAATATGTCAATTAATAAATGAATTTGCTCAAATGTTAGAGAAATCAATTTAACTTTCTGCAGCAATTTGCATGCCATTAATATGCTATTGTTTTTATGTACTACGTGCTGTAAAGTATCTCATGAAGGGGTTTACTTTTTGCAAATCCATTATACGACAAACACTTAACTTGGAGTTGGGAAACGGGGACAGATGGCCACTCAATCTGCATGAAAAATGGGAAAATTTCAGTGAAATAAGGGAAAGAGTACCTGCCAATGACACACAGTCTAGCTGTACTTCAACTGACTGAATAAAAAGAATAATAAAAATGTTAATTATGTTATAATACCAACGACAGTAATTAAAACAAAATAGAAACAGCAACAGCAGCAGCAACGACAAAACATGCCCTGAATCAGTATTAAGAGTGCTGATAAATGTGATTTAAAATCGCTTGTAACACTGAAGATGTTTTGAGTGATGATGTGTGAAATTAGGGCTTGGGAGCAATATTATTCTTACTCCTCTTTTGAAACCTGAATGATTTCGTATCTTCAGGGCTGGACTGTCGCCATTATTCAGGCCAAGTTGCTTTCACTAATGCCAAGTCGGTAGACAGTGTATCCCACGGCCATACACTGTTCTGTCCATCTAAAGTGCATAAAAGATGGATTAACCTGTGCATAACCAAATAATATCAGATGGTCCTCCCGAGAGGAATAATGAAAACATTCTCCAAATGCAAAAATTACTCTATTCATGAACTTCATTTCCAAAAGCTTACATTATTTCTTTATTTCTCCTGAGGCAATAATAACAAAAAAACAATATTACACTCCAAAAATCAGTGTAATATGCCAGAAGAATTAAAAATACTATTCAGAGGCTTCATCCAACCATAGATGTCAAACTAATTAGAAGAATTAATTAAAGATAAATACCTATAATAGATCTCAAAACCTGTTAATGATAATCACTTTATTAAGAAGTCAGTAGCACGCATAGCCCACATTTTATCTCACTTTTAATTCTAACAATTCACTGAGGATTTAAGATGGTACAGTTCATAGTTAATTAAATAAAAAAAAATAAGTGAAAGAGAATAGGAAAACATTATCTAAATTTTCTGCAAAATTAACTACAGTTTTACTTTCATGCTAGTGAGAAGAGCTTCCATATCTGCAACATGGATAGCAAGTTAGCTATCTAAAAGCCTTTAGAGTAAGAAGGACAAGCATATCCATCACAATTTCCAAAATCATATAATAATGAATAAGTTCACTATCCTATCTCAATAAAATAATATCGGATTTATGTTTGTAAATGCATTGGTAAAACTTGTAGGCAACAGGGAGAATGCACTTGTTAAGCATGACTTGAGCCAGCTATTTCAGACTTTTATTGATGGAAACTTCTCTTCTATAATTCTTCTTACATGGAGTATACTCACCTAGTAACTTGAGATGTTTATAAGGAGGACATTCTACACTTTTAGTAACTGACTAATAACGTTTAATCTTTTAAACTTAGCTCTAGTAGTACTTCTAATTTCTGTAAAATAATCTTGTTAGTTAAAAGACGTAATAGAAAGTTTCAGCTGAAACTCACCATCATGTTAGCATTACGTCGAAATAAACCCTGAGTTCAGCAGACACGTATGTGGAAACAGGGATGTGGGCACAGATGTGTGAGTGTGAAAGTATTAAAAGTTAATCCTATGAACTTTAGAAAGTAAAATTTAAAAGTATCTGGTAGGAAGACATAAGCCATACCATGGGTATTTTTAAATGGAAATTCCAGAAATCCTCATATGACAAATCTTTTCCAATCTTCACCTATAGGCATAGAAGCACTTCATGTAGAAATGGTAAGAATGCTGAATTACCCAGACAAGTATACCGCAAATATATAATTCCAAAATCTCAAAGATAAAAAAGAGTAAAATCTTTCTAGGGTTGCAAGTCTATTTTGGGTAGCTATGGCTCTGCTCAAAATAATCTTGTTTCGGTGAATGGGCTAACTTCAAAGGGCCTGCGTTCTAGGAGTTCATTTTTATGACCCTGTTTATTAACTTGTAAAATCCTCTTATCCCTCTAGAATTTATATTCTTCCAAAGATGCTTTCTCGTGTTCCCAAACAAATGTATAGATGCTTCTTTTTTCATTCTTACTCTATTTGTGACTCTGACTCTTTGGAGCATACTGTTTTCCCTGCTGTATTTCTGATTGGTAATATTCCCTCCCACTCCCATTTTGCCACTGCAATGATTTTCTCCTTGTACTTAAGTCTTAATAGTCTCTATGTTGAGACTATTGTAAATATTTTATAAACACCTCCCAACCTCCACCTTCGAAGAGGAACCACTAACATACATGTCCACTCACTCCTCTCCATTTCTGTCTCAGCGTGCCTCTGGACATTCCAACCCCCTTACCTGAGTATTTCAGTTTTACCTTCACAGTCAGTGTCTAAATTATTCCAATCACAGATTTTTAGAATTTTTTTTAATTTTAAAGAGTATTTAAAAAAGAGCAAGAGCAGCATACGAACATCACAGACATAAATAAAACAAAGCAAGAACATTAAAAGTGATAGAGGGTTTCGAAACAAAATGATAGGAATTTACAGTGAATGTTGTATCACATATTGTTATCTTCAGTGAAGTTCCTCAGATTACCAGATGTGGGAATGGAAGACTGATCAAACTATTAAATAGAATACAAAATAATTATTAAATGAAACATTAGAGATAGTACATAGTTTCACTAGACAAGATGATAGGAATTCACCAGTGGTTGTTCCACTGCATATTATTGTCTTCAAATCAGTTGCTCAGACTACCAGATATAAGCATGCAACATTGGTCAAAATATAAAATATTGTAAGCAGTAAGTGTTCCTTTCAATACACCATCAGACATCAGCAGTATAGTCATCCTCGCTAATCATATATATATATGTATCATATATATATATGTATATATATATGATTAGCGAGGATGACTATACTATGCAAAGTATATATATATATATACTTTGCCTTCCTTCTTTTTTTCTTCTTTCCCTCATCCCAGTTATTCCTTCCCTTGAGCAATTTCTTTCCCTTTCATATCACTGATTGTACAATTTGAGTTTTACTGACTCTTTCAGGTTCTTACACTAGGGAGACAATATGATGCTCACACATACTGGTCTGATTTATTTCACTTATAAGGATGGTCTCTAGGTACACCTATTTACCTACAAAAGCCTCAAGCTTCTCTTTTTTATAGCCCAGTAATTTTCCATTGTATAAAAATACCACATCTTTTTTATCCATTCCTCAGTTGATGGGCATTTGGGTTGTTTCCAAGATTTAGCTACAACAATCCAATCACATATTTTAGTTCAGTGTGCAGTTGTATAATCTTTCCTATGCTCTGTCTTCTCAGTTCCTACAATCCCTCTCTTCCCAAAACCTCTGCTTCAACCTTCACTTCTTACTTATTCCCAGGGCACAACTTAGGACTTGTCATTAGCAATAACTGAAACTTGTTGGTTATCTTAACTTCAGAAATTCCTTAGTACTGTACCTCTCCAATTCAGTTGTTCTACTTGACAAAAACCAATACAGTCATGCAATAATGCTTGCCAAAAACCATTCCTATGTTATTTTCCCACTGTGCTGCTCTTCTCAAACCCCCTTCTCCTCTCAGCTCAAGTTCCACAATCACTGTAGTCACTGCTTGACATGCGTTCTCAATCCCAGAACTGGCTCTCCATTATACTTAGATGCCTACATGCAAAGCAATGTTAATTTAAATCTCTTCTGTTCTTGAAACCAGAAAGCTAAGTATGGCTGGAGAACAACAATAAACATTTTGATCAGATTCATTTTAAATTCATAATTGTTATATTCCAGGGGCCCTTAAAGCTGCTTGGCATCCATATTTTATAACTCTCACCCAAACTTCCACTTTGCAGGTTATTTATTCATTACTTTTCACTCCTCTGGAGCTTTCAACACTGCTTTCATTTTCTCTGACTCGATGACCTTGCTCTCCCTACTTCACTGGTGCAGAAAACAATAAAAATATCACACTAATACTCAACATTCATCCACTCCCTGACCTGCAGCTCCATTTTGTCCACTAATATTGGATATAAACTCTCTATTCTCTAACCAAACTCCAAACTTCCATTTTTTGCATTTGTTACCATGAGGAAATTGTTTATCTATTTTATCTTTTTCATAACTTACACTGAAGATTGTCTCTATCCTCATTCTCAGTACCATTGAAACATATTGTTTCTCCAATCTGAAAAATTGAAAATAGAAAATCTTGTCACTTCATTTCCCTCTCTAGCTCCTAAGCTAGTTCTTTTCTTCACTGTTATAATACCATCCACACATACTGTACATATCAAGTGCCCCACTTCCTCTAGCATAATAAACCCAATATAAGTTCTTTCCCCTCCATTTTCAATACAGTGAAATCATGTTACAAAGTCAGAATGCTCATGATTTTTCTTTGATTTTTAGAAGGTGATGTTTGCTTTTTTTCAGTTATTTTTAAAGCATTCCAATGAATCCTACTTAGCTCTATGAGACTTTCTCTGAAATGTCCCATGCTTAATCTATGGGATACGTTTATTTGTTTATATACTCAGTCTGCATTAGTCAGGGTCATGGCAGACACATTCAAAAGATTGACTGGGGATATTTTGAAGACTACAGTGGGTAGAGCTATGGAATCACTAAGGTAAGATGAAGTACATAGGAATGAGCATCAGTAAAGAGGGCTTGCAGGCACAAAAGGGCACACTGGGGAAATGTGCTCACTGCATCTGTAGATACGGGAGCTATGAAATTGGTCAGTGGTGTTCTGAACCAGCTTATAATACTGGCTGACAAAAATTGACTATTAAAATGACAGGGATTTTGCAAAATCATGACACAATATGGCTACTATTACATTATAAATTACATTAACTTTCCACAAAATTATAGTAAATCAAGAGAACATTAAATTCTTAGCAATTCATCATTACTTTTCTACTGTGTTATACCATGAATTCATAGTAAGCTATGCCTATCTGAGTGAAATAACTTCTATGTAATAACGTTTCTCTGCTTACCTTTCTTATTTAGGCATCATGGTAATTTTTATACCACAGAAATTAGCAAATGCTATGCAAAGACTTGGCATCACACTACTGAACTGGGGTCACATGATGAGGGCTGTATCATAAAGAATCAACTATGACCAGAACCATAGAAAAGTAGGAAACTGTAAGAAAAGCATTACCCTAAACTTTCTTTCTCTCAAGGCTTTATCTCTTTCCTTTTCTTCTCCATGCAAATTTAATTGAAAACCCCCAAAGGTGGTCCATGTGAATTAGTGTCATGGAGCACAAAGTGTAAAAGAGAAGGAAATGCATCATCTCTGAAGGGAGAAACAGAGTGGAGTGTTGGAAATTTCATCTTCTCTGTCTTCAAAAACCTCTTCCTAATCATTTCTTGATCTTGATACATAAATGCACTTTTTAAAATAAAAAATAACAATGCTGTGTATACTGCTTTCCACCTTGTAGGTTCTCCTCAGAGTGTGTTGGACACCTCCATAATGATATGTCAGCCACATGATCTATTATTGATTTAACTGAAGTAATGATTTTTCTTCATCTCCACCTTTAGTCTTCATCCTACCTTCCCATCTCCCTTTATTCCCTTCTTCTTTTCTAGTAGTAGCTTCTTTCCTACTTTCATGCCATCTTTTCTAGTATCCACATATTAGGAGATATGTGTGCTACTTACCTTTAGGAGTGTGACATTTTTTGGTTTGCAGTTGGTTTGTTATCTTGAGACAGGATCTTGCTATGTAGATCAGGGTGGCTTGGAACTTAGAGGGATCCTTCTGCCTCAACCTCTCCAGTGCTAAGATTATGGGAGTGTGCTTTGATACCCAGTTATCTCTGGCTTGTTTTACTTAATATGATATCTCAACTTCATGCATTTTCCTGAAAATAGCATAGTTTTATTCTATTTACAGAGGAATGAAACTCTTTTGTGTATATATACCAGAATGTATTCATGCATTCATCTGCTTGCAATCACGTGAGCCAGTTCTGCATCTTGGTTATTGTGATTTTGCTGCAGGTATTCCCATGAAATGCTGACTATAATTTTTTTTATTATACACCAGAGTGATATAGTTGGATTGTATGGTACTTCTATCTCTAGCTTTTTGCTCTATTCATTTAAATTCTTACACACAATATAGAGGGGTTCTTTTCCTCATACATCTTCATTACCATTTATTATTTTTTGCATTCACGCTGCTAACCTTTCTCACTGGAGTGACATGGAATTTCAATGTCTCTAGGAGTAACAGGTTAAACACATTTTCTTTTAGTTTGAGAGTATTTTCTGATTTGTACTATTATAAAATATTTCTAGTCAAAGGAAATTGAGAATTGCTAGAACTATGTGAGGTGATGGATATGTTAATTTGCTTGATTGTAATAATTATTTCATAATATATAAGTGTCTCAAAGCATTATGTACACGTTAAGTATATATGATTTCATCAATTACACTCAATCAAAAAAGTGCCTAAGGAATACTTAATACAATAAAAAAAAGTTTTAAATAATAAATTCTATTTAATTTAAAGACTCTCAAATTTATACTTTGAGTGTACACTGCTCCTTAAACATGTATATTTCTATTAAACACCCACACATAGCCCTACTCTTAGGTGTCCGGTAGATACCCTGGTCTGGTCCTCTTCAGAACTGAGCTGTTGATCTTGTCTTACAAGGCTTCTCTTCCAGAGCACTCCCTCATCGCCATTTCAGATAATGGAATTTATTTCCTCTGATGTGCTCAGGACAGAAACATTTTGCACTACAAATATAATAGAAAAATCATTTTGCCACTTCTGTCTTCAAAAATATTTTAAGAATTATGTACTTGTGCAAAATCTATTGCTTTATCTTTTTCTATGCATCCATCATTTCTCTCCATGTCAACTATATTTGATTGTTCATATTGTCATTATTTCTTCCTTAGCATTTTAAAAACAGCAGTTTTAGTTCAGCAAGCAGAGTTAAAATACAGGCAAATAATGCCATTCGCAATTTGTTGAGCAGAATATATGTTAGCCTCCAGGATTCCCATGTCATAGTTGGTATGTATCTTCTCCAGTTCTTTAAACAATAACCCACATGACGTGTTGAAAGGATTTTGCAGATATGGCTAAGGTCCCAAATCAATTCAAATTATACAAGATGATGATCATAGATGGACCTGACTTAATTAAGTGAGCCCTTAAAAAATCCTTCCCTCTTACAGCTCAGAGAAATCCAAAATATGGGATTTGATGTGAGGGATTGTCTCCATGCCTAGCTTGGATAATCAAGAAGGCTACATTTCAAGGAATGTAGGCAACCTCCATCAGCTGAGATCAGAGCTCAACTGACGGCAAAAGTATGGAGATCTCGGTCTGATAACCATAGAAACTTAATTTTGCCAAGAACTTCATTGAGCTTGTAAGTATATATTTTTCCACGCAAAGCCTGAGCAACACCTTAACCTTCACTCTGTGATGAGTAGAGAATAGAGTAGAGAATCAGTTGTATCACATTTGAACTTCTTGAGTTAAAAACTAAATTAATAAATGAGTATTTCCAGCAACTAAGTTTGCAGTAATTTGTATATAACATAGCAATAAGATGCTCATGTACTAACTATTCTCTTCCTTCTCACATAGTTCAGTATCAAATTGTCTTCTGAAGTTTGTACAACATCCTCCCCTGCCTCATCGTAATGTCTCTTAGCTTCTTATGCAGAGTTGCCTTACCACCTCCACTCTTCCCCAAGGGCTTTCAACCCCAAAATAATTTATGCACATTATTTGAAAGCCTGTGAACATGCAGACATGCCCTAAATTTAGAACGTTTTGTATGTTTTGAAATGCTCTTCCTGAAGTAGCTGCATGGTCATCTCATTTACCAGTCGTAGGTTTTTTTCTGAAATATAATGCCTCAGTAATATTTTCAGGAGGCTTTCCCATGAAATTGCAGCTACTTTCCCATCTGCAATGCACTACATCCCTCTTCATCAATCCAGTAAGAGTTAATAAGCATCCTGTGTGATAGTGATCGTTAATTTACCTAGTTCACTGTTTGTCTTCATGAATCAGAAAAACATTTCCTTACTTCATCAGTTAATGGCTTTTTCCCCAGGCAGAGTGGTATAGTCCTAATTCCTAAAACAGTATCTAGCATACAGAAGGTAAATGTGTATTTGCATTAAAAAATTAATTTTAATGTGAGGAATCTTAGTAAGAATAGAAGGCTAAAGGAAGGTTTTTGATATTAATGGTTGGTTTAGGATCTAACTGTTACAATTTCAATGCAAAAGTTTAGATCAACTTTTATTATTTGGGGTGTAGAGTTTCTTTAGGAAATCTTTAAAAGTAGATTTTGTAGAGTTGGATAAGTATTTTAGTTGTCAATTTTACTCAATCAAATACTGTACCTACTGTACATGTGGCCATAGGTTTGATCTTTAACACAACATAAAAGTAAATGAATAAATATATAGAGTTTATAAATAATTTATGATTATTGCTTATAAATTCTAGCTTGATTAAAGGTATAAATAAACAAGTTTCAAGCATATGCAGATTAAAAATCTGTTTCTATGAATACCACTGTAATGAGTTTTATATATACTTAAAATACTTTAATCAATGAGCAACATAAATTGGACAATTGCAAAAGCACTGAGATTCAGATATAATAGGAGACTTAAGATTAAAACAAAAGTTAATCTTGTGACATAAGTAGCATCACTCCTGAATGTATTTTATCACCTGGTTGCCCAGCTCTAATAGAATAACTTTTCAAAAACACCATAAGGAGGACTGAGCGTGGCTGAATGAGGAGGAGCTGCTTTGGACTAACTCAGAGAAAATCATCTAAAAACACATGTAAGTGGAAGAAAGGAGGGATGTATATCTGGATACCAAAATCAATCTGAAATAAAAAAAAAGGTGTAGGTCAAACAAAACATAAGCAGAGGAATTTGTAAAACTGCAGAGCACCCGCAGGGCAGCCTGTGTGAAAGCTTCCTGTGTGCGGGGCAGGAACCACCATTCTGGGAAATTCCCAACTATCCCAGGAACTGCAACTCTGGCAAACCCAGACGCAACCAGGAAGCTCCTCCCACCCTGATGGGCTACCTGTTTGCTTGTTTGTTTGTTTGTTTGTTTTTGTGGTCATGTGTCACAGCGGCTAACTGAAACCTCTAGTGACAAGGTTAGGGACCGAAGGTGGGGAAGGTAGTGTGTGGAACAGCACCACCCCTCCTGCCCTGCTCCCAGCAGCACCCGACTTACACAGCCTTAAGCCTTGGCTTGAGAATCAGTGGAAAGTCAGGACTTCCCCTGCCCTGTTCCCACACATAGGAGACAGGAGGGAGCAGGAGGGATAAATCTGAATCGGCAGGCAGCACTCCCCTGCTTGCTTCCAGTCACATGAGAGGAGAGAGCGGAGTGGTGTGGAGGAGACTGTGTGCCAGGGCCTGGAGGAGCAGACTGGGTGCAGCCTCCAGTTGTCTCTGTCTGAAAATATGGCAGTAACTGGGATAGCAAATCAGAGGCAAAAAGGGGAAGGAAACGTGAGGGAACATTCACTGACATAGAGAAAGGTGCTGGCTGAAGACTGACCCCAAGCCCCACATCAGAGGCCAAGTCCAGCCCCTCACAGCACTAATGATACAGCAGACTTAGCAGGGATTACCCAGTGTGGATTTGGGCTCTGACTTGGAAGCTACCACCAAACTGAAGGCCAAGGAAGAATTTATTTTCTTGTTGTTTATTTGTTTGTTTTGACAAAGAGGCCAAACAGCATCACTAGAAGAAAGATAGCTTCTTTAATTAATGGTGTTGAAAAAACTGGTTTTCCATATGCCAAAGACTAAAATCAGATCCATGTCTATCACCATACACTAAAATAAAATCAAAATGGATCAAAGATCTAAATATTAACAGAAACACTAAATCTGCTAGAAGAGAGAATAGGCAGAACACTTGAAGACAGAAGACATCGACAAACACTTCATGAACAAATCCCCGATCTCACAGGAAATACGAGGAAGAATCAACAAATGGGATCTCATTTATTAAAAAGCATTCACACAGCAAAAGAAATCACCAACAGAGTGAGGAGACAACCTACAGACTGGGAAAAAATTTACCAGTTGTTCCTCAGATAAAGGAGTAATATCTAGAACATATAAGGAACTGAAAAAAACCAGACCTCCCAAATTTAAAGACCTGACCCAAAAATGGGCATGTGAAATGAATAAACACTTCTCAGAGGAAAATGTACCAAAGGCAAATAAATAAACAAATGCAAAATATTCAATATCACTGGTCATTTGAGAGATGAAAATGAAAGCAATGCTGAGGACTCCATCTCATTCAAGAAAGAATGGTTGCTATCAAGAATTCAACCAATAACAAATGCTTGCCAGACTATGGAGAAAAAGGAACTCTTCCCTACTGTTGGTGGGAGTGGAGACTGGTGCAACCACTATAAAATTCAGGGTCAAGATACGTCAAAAAATTACAACTAAAACTTCCAATTCACCCAGCATTTCCCCTTCTTCATATCTTCCTGGAACAATTAAAAGCATTATACCACAGCGATATAAGCATGGTCATATTTATAGCAGCAGTTTGTAATAGTTAAATCTTGGAAACACCCCACATCACTATCAACCAATGAGTGGATAAAAAAGATATGGTTTTCTTTTTAGATACAATGGAGTATTAGTTAACCATAAAGAAAGAGAAATGTGAAACATTTCTAGGTAAATGGATGCACCTTGAGACCATACTCTAAAGTTAAATAAATGAGGCACACATGTGTAAATGTTGGATTATCCCTTTGGTGTGAGAAACTAAAACTGTAAATAAAGACCAAAATGTATAATAGACACTGTGAAATAGGAAGAAATTATTCCAATGGGAATGGAATAAGGGGGAGAGGAAAGAAAGGAAGAGAAAAGAAAGATAAAATGGAAACAGCTTCTGTAAATAAAGAGGGGAAGGGGGTTGAGTGGATGGGAGGGGAATGGGAAAAAAGAGAAATCAAGATAAATCATGTACAGGTACAAATTCCCCATGATCAATGTGATCATTATGTACATCTAAATTATATCAATAAACTTAATTTTTTAAAAAGTATAAGGAACATTATGTACATAAATCAGATATTCAATTATTTCCTATTTTTTCAACTTCTATAAATGAATTTATAGTGATATATATATATACATATCTATGTGTATTTTTAAAAATAAGTCAAATTCTTCCTTTTATAGTATCTTTGATTAAAGCATGATTACTCCATGAACTTCCCTCCTCACCATGATTTAGTTCATAATGTTTATATCACCCTCTCTTTACCACCTTCTAAAGCCTTTAAAGAAAATCTAAGCTCTTGCAATAATAATGAATATATACAAATTTAGACTTGAAACAAAAATAAATAGGAATTTATTTACTTTCATTCATGTAGCAAATATATGGAAATGTGATTTCATTAGTATAATTATTGAAACATTATTCACAGCCACTCAATTTATCTTTGAAAATGATCTTCATGGAACTGGTACTTTATTTACTCACTGATCCCTTGTTTGTCTTACATGTTATACTGGTTAAATTGGTATATAATGCTCTTTCAAAATGTCCATGTTTTTAAAGGTCTTTGGATATAATAAACTGACATTAACTTGCATCTGCCTGATCCTTTGCCTATAATTGTGATTCTATATTTTTCACACGCTGTGTAAACAGTATTTTTCTACAATTTGCTATAAATTCCCATAAGAAAAAGTGTGAGAGTAAAAAAAATGTGAAGCATTGTTTTACTTCTTAGTTTTATTTTTTTGGAAATATGTTAGGGGGATGTATATATGCTGTGTTTTATTGTGACTACTTAAGAAGTATTTTGGTTCTAGCAATGAACAGAGACTGATATAACATCATAGAATAATAGGCATAGATGTGGGCCTAGAAGATGGAAAAGAGGGACATTAGTGTTTGGTTACTTTTCTTTCATTGCTGAGACAAAATACTTGACATCCAAAATTAAGGAAGGAAAGCTTTATTTAGCTCACAATTTGTAAAGGTATCAGTCCATATTCTGCTGGCTCCAAGGCAGAGTAGCACATGGCAAAGGGCAACCTTTCACAGTGGAAGAAAGCGGCAAAAGCAACCAGAGTAAAAGGGAGGAGAGGTAGCAAGCAGCCTCTCCCTTTCTTACACTTTATGCAAACTCTCCTCCTAAGGGCAGGTGTAGCACTCACATCCCTAATTCCAACACTGGACCATGGATTAGTCATAAACTCTGCAAGCACACCCATGACTGCATAAAGCTCTGGGGGGACACCCAGACACAAGCCATAACAATTAGTCACAACTGAACATTTAGTAAACACTATCTAAATGTAGAAAATGAGGTAATGGAAACCTTCTAATGAAGGCAGAAACATGCTTCTTTGATGAAGTCTCTCACTCCTGAGCAGTGTGTCTCCTTCAAGCCTGCTATCTCACAGAAATGTTAATGTGTCATAATGTTAAACTGTAAAGCATAATTATATTAAAAATTTAGTGTTAATGTTGGATTTTAGTAGGTTAATAAAACTGTAATTTACCCACAGAGATTTGTCCGGAATTACTAGCACTTTTTATTTTGTGAAGAGGTAGAAACTAAAGTTATATAATTCAATATTGGATCTGTGTTGAGGGTCATGTTGATGAATAAATTCCAGACAAAAAACTAAGAAGTAAAACAATGCTACACAATTTAATTTTTTCTTCCTTCCTTTCATTAAAATAAACATTTGAATTGCGAAGTAGAAAAAAAAGGTGGTTCCATTTCTTGAAAAGAAACAGTGTTACTTTGGATATGAATATAAAGATTTCCCTCCAAATGTACAAAATACATTCCCAAAGGTGTCTTCCCCATTCTTCCCATGTAACTATAAGACAATTTAGAAATTAAATCAGATTATGCCATTTCCTTGGGTAATATTTCTTTTTCTTTTTTTATTTTAAAAATCAAAGGAAGAAAACATTAACAGACAGCCTTTTACAAAATAGCAAATGAACAGTACAGAAAATACAAAGCTACAAAAAAAGTGGTAGGAAATTAACAATGCTTGTTATATTACATATGGATGTCTTCAAAGTGGTTTCTCAGGAAAACAGATAGAAGCATGCAATATTGATCATTCAAGGACTCATTAAGAGTTTCTTTCAGCAAAGAAATAGAAGACTGTAGAACAACTATGTTAACTATCCTGTATATACATACATACAAAATTTCTCCTTCTTT
>NW_004955418.1:9215588-9239922 GCF_000276665.1 Chinchilla lanigera
AAAGTAGGTATTAATGATCTTCTGAATTTCTGTGAAATCTGTAGTAATTTCATCCTTTTCATTCCTTATTGAATGAGTCTGAGTTCTTTCCTTCTTTTTCTTGATAAGGTCAGCCAGGGTTTATCAATTTTATTTATTCTTTCAAAGAACCAACTCTTTGATTCATTTATTTTTGGACAGTTTTCTTTGTCTGAATGGCATTAATTTCTGCCCTAATCTTTATAATCTCTCCCTTCTTTGGGCTTTGGGCCTCACTTGTTCTTCTTTTTCTAAAAGTATAAGATGCAGCACTAGGCTATCTACTTGTTCTTTTTCTGTTTTCTGTACATGTGAATTCACCGTTATAAATTTCCGTCTGGGCACTCTTTTCATTGCCTCCCACAGATTCCAGTACATTGTATTTACATTTTCATTTGTTTGTAGGCATTTTTTAATTTCTTCTTTAATTTTTTCCATGACCCATTGTTTGTTCGGGAGGTTGTTCTGTAATTTCCAAGTGTTTATAGAGTTTTTGGAGTTCCTTTTTCATTAATTTCCAATTTCATTGCACTGTGGTCAGGTAATATGCATGGGATAATTTCAATTCTTTTGCATTTCGGAATGTATGCTCTATGGGCTAGGATGTAGTCTGTTTTAGAGAAAGACCCATGTGCTTTTGAGAAAAATGTGTACTCTGATGTTGTGGGGTGGAACACTCTGTGTACATCTACTAAGTCCATTTGTTCACAACTTTGGTTCAGACCTGTTATTTCCTTGCTGATTTTTTGTCCAGTTGACCTATCTCTTTGTATCAATGGGGTGTTGAGGTCCCCTGTTACAATAGTGTTATTAATTATATGGGTTTTCATGCTTGTTAAGATTTGTCTTATATAATTTGGAGCTCTGATATTTGGTGCATAGATGTTTATGATTGTTATCTCATCCTCTTGCAGTTTTCCCCTGACTAGTATGTAGGAGACCTTCTTTATATCTTTTGATTGTAACTGGTTTGAAGTCTACATTGTCTGCAAACAGAATAGCTACACCTGCTTTTTTCTGGGTTCCTGTTACATGGAGGTTTGTTTTCCATCCTTTGACTTTTAATCTATTTATTTCTTTTTGAGGGAAATGTATTTCCTGTACAATATCGATGGATTTTGTTTTTAAATCCACTCTGCCAGTCTGTTTCTTTTGACTGGAGAATTGATGCCATTTATATTCATAGTTATAACTGATATGTATTGATTTATCATTGTCATGTTATTTACTTTCCTTGGTGTCCTACTTTTTTTACCTGTTTACTTGCTTGCTCTTCTAGATGTTTCATTTCTACTGTTATTCTTGAAATTGAGGTCATATTTTTCTCTGTCTAGAATATCTTTTAGTACTCTTTGTAATGCTACCTTGGCACTCATGAAGTTCTTCAATTGTTCTTTGTCATGAAAATATTTTATTTCTCCATTGAATTTCAGGGATAGTTTGGCAGGGGACATCAGTCTTGGTTGGAAGCTTTTCTGTCTTGGGACCTTTAATACTTCACTTGAAGCTCTTCTCAATGCAATGGTTTGTGCTGAGAAGTCTGCCATGATTCTGATGGGCTTTCTTTTATAGGTAATCTGTTTCTTTTCTCTAGGAGCTTTTAATATTCTATTCTTTTGCTGGAGATATGGGAACTTGACAAGTATATGTTTGGGTGTAGTTTTATTTTGGTTGTGGTTGGTTGAGTTCTATATGCATCATTTACCTGTATATCAGGTTCTGTTTTCATACTTGGGAAATTTTCTGCTATTATTTCTGCAAATATTCTTTTTATGTCAGTTGTGTTGCTTCTTACTGTCTCATTGGCTCCTATATGTTGTACATTATTCCTCTTTGCCTCATCTTGCAGCTGTTGAATTGACTTTTCCTGGATCCTTCTTGATTTTACAAGATCCTTTCTTTCACGGTCACTAGCTCCCATGCTGTCTTCAAAGTCTGAGATACTCTTTTCAGATTCTTGCTTCATTCAAGTGGTTTTGGCAGCTTTCAGTGGAAGCTTTGTTTTCCTAGAAGTCTCTTTGAATCTGGCTCATGCTTTCTAAGTCCTTTCTGTAGTTTTCATCTAACACTTCTGTCCTTTGCCTTTGTTCTTCGACTTTCTTACAGTTTCTTCTTTAGATTTTTGAGCAGTTCTCTCATTATTATTATCATTTCATTTTTTGACTGAGCAATTATTTGTGATCTCATCTCTTCTGTGACCTTATGGAGTCATTTCTTTACTTCCATTGCAATCATTTCAGCTATTTCAGGCATGTGCTTACCAAGTTCCGCTGTGTCAATTTCTCCTGGACTAGTAACTCACCCTCCACTAGTGGGGTGGAGTTCTGGGATTGTGTTTTAATCCTTCGTTTTGTTATGTTTGATACTGGATGCAGCTGAGTTTTCCTCTTCAGTGGCTGTACAGCAAAGGCCGCTAGTGTCCCTAGTTTTCCTGTTGGTCAGGTTTGCCCCTCAGTGACCCCTGAGAATCACTACTTAGTCTCGGGTTTTCCAGCAGTTGTTGATTTGTATCTAGTTATTACAGGTTTCAGACATGGGTATTGGTGTCACATGATGGCAGACCATCTGATCCAGTATCCCTTTGCAGTTCAGGGCACGTGCACTGCCCAGACTCGGATTGCACTGGTGTGACAATCCTGGTTCAGTGGGCTTATGTCCCCAGGAAGTTCAGGGTACAGGCAAAACCCAGACACAAACTGCGGGGTCGACAGTTTGTGAACTACATGATTCTGTGTCTCCAGTCAGTTCAGGACACATACAGGAACCAGATGCAGGCCAGATGGGAGCAATCACAAACTACCCATGCCTGTAACCCCCTAGGGGTCTGGGCACAATTAAAGCACGGACTTGAACCAATGGACCAGCAGCTCTTCGAGCACTTGCTCACTCGGCGCAGGGCGCATGCAGGGAGGGGCCACACGCCCCCCCACCCCCAGCTACAGCAGTCCCTGGGGCTTCTGAGTGAGGACCTCCTGTCTGCCACAGGTGCACGGAGGTCCGAGACTCAGTCTGTAATAGTGGCGGGGTCTGGGTGGCCCACTCTGCCCCCAGAAAGTAGATATGAAATACCTGGCTCTCTCTGTGAGTTTCAGCTGGAACCGTGGAGGTGGGAATAAAGCATGGTAATATTTCTTTTTCAGTGTCTTTAGGACAAAGCTTAATGTCCCTTAAACTGTATCAAAACACTCGTTGCTATTTTCTGCAAGGAAGAAAGAGGTGGTGTTTCAATGGCCATTTTGATTAGAATTCTCTGCACTGTGGGAGATGGCCCCTTACACTGTAGGACACTTAGCACCACTGGTCCCATGACTTAAATGCCAGCTGCCTCCTAACCTCATCCACTGTGATAGTTTTGTGATGCATTGCCAAATGTTTCCAAGGTACATGTCCATGGAACATCTCTTGCCGTAAACTACTGGCATGAAACAGAGAGCTTTGAGAACTGATTTCTGTTCAGCTCTCTAATTTCTTCTGGTAAATTCTCTGCATGCTTCCTGATTCTGACTACACACTCTCAACTGCTCACCATTCCTGGAAAACTAAAAATATCCTGGGATGGGACTTTTTCATTGCTTTTCACACAGCAGGTTTGCCCGTATACTCTAAGGTTAATCGGACATTCCCTCTGGAAAGCATTCATGAGCCAGTTTTCCCAGGTTTATTCAACTCATCTTCAGCCCTTCCTGTGATTACATTTTGTTGATTTCTTCTACTGCTTTTAACACAGTCAAAATTGGCAAGCTTATTTCTGTATTAACAGGCTTAACTCTGTCACCTGCATTAGCTAGATATAAGGAGGGACTTTCTAATTTCTGTGAGCTAACACATAGAATGCTGCAAATTGCCTCTGTCTTTTTCCCTCTTCCCCTGATCTGCACACACATAAACAAACATGCATGAACTTATGCTTCATTGTTCATTTATCTTTTAATCTCTATTTAAAGCCAAAGTTAGTTTTATCATTACAGGAAATGTTCTCAGCATTTGAACATTTACATTCGTTTTAAAGACTGCATAAACTTTTACAGTATATTTTATGAAGAACTGTGTTTGAAATTGAACTTCAGGTGAGATTTACATCTTAACATAGGGGAGCAGTGATACAGTATTAGCTCTGATGACATCTAGCTCACTTTTTGGTAAACACAGTTCTATGAAGCATTGTAAGATTTGTAAGAATATACTAGAATGGTTCATTCACCCAATATTATAGCCACATGACTCTTTTGAATAATATTGATTACAAACAAGAGGCAGAGTGTGTTGCAATTATTTCAGTGCTATATGAATACAGATTAAATTCTTCCTTACCAAATTGTCCATCCCAATCTCTCCTTTGCGGTGACTTCCTCTTCCCCCTCCCATGGGAATTCAGAAATTTTAGTGAATAATTTCTTAGCCAGGTATTATTTTAACACATTAAGAATTATTTGTTGATGCTTGATGAAAGTAATTGCCTCATATGTAATAACTATGGACTATTCTAGAAAGGCATATTTTGAAGATATAAAAATAATTTAACCAAATTTAGGGCTATTCAGTGTATAAAGCAGTTTAAATATTTTATCTCATTTAATTCTCACGGCTGTAAATTTGGCATTACTGAAGGCATTTTTCTCTCTAATTCTCATTAAAGGAAGATCAGAATCAGCCCAAGAACCATTTTACTCTTAGCTGTTCTTCCTTCAATTCACCCTAACAGGTGATCCCTTAGATAGACTTTTATCTAAATCTTTAATTCAAGCCAAACTTTGCTAAGATCCTAAAGCTTTCTTAGTAGATAAAATAAAAAGTTAATCTATGAGATTGACCATCTGCCTCAGTTTGACTAGGATCTCACAGTTTATGTGTGATTCTCTTGTTGTTCTAGAGATATGACTGACCTGTTTGTCACCTGAAACAAACTCTTTACTGTAAGGTGTTCTCTGGTTTACACCAAACCTACGTGAGTCCAAATAACACCGCAAAATAATGGTTGGAGAAAGGAAGAAAAGGGACATGTGAAAGGTAAATGATACTACATGGAGAACAAGTAAGCTGTAAAGAAATGGAACAATTTACAGATTTTGTTGGGGAAAATGCAAACTAAAGCATACTTGCAAAGCCTTAGTTTACATAACCCATGGGCACTTGGCAGGTAATCCATTCACACAGTGATTGGAGTAGCACTGTAGGTCAATGTTTACTAACGGCTGTATTACTCTCAATCAGTGTCTTACAAAGTCTGCTCCTTCCAAATCTGAATGTTCTTTTCCTCAACTTATTTGTTCTAATAAATTTGCTAGTCAGAAAATTGAAGCCAAAGCCATCAGGCTCAGGTGAATGGGATTTTATCACTGCTCAGTATTTTCATAAGAATCCCAAAGACTGGGATGGACTCCAGAAATCTGTTGAGCTGCTCACAGAATGGGCTGTCAGATCATCTTTGTTCTCTGCTTGTAAAGTAGAATGCATGGTAGTGGTTTGCAGTTGTTTTTCAAAGATGAAAAGCAGATATAGAATAGGAAAAGAAGTAAAGAACATTTATTCTTTTATTTTTCCCGGTACTGGGAATTGAACTCATGACCTCGTGCTTGCCAGGCAGGCGTTCTGCCACTGAGCTAAACCCCCAGTCCCCTTAACTACTATACCGTATCTGTCATTTCACCAGCAATGACACCATTGAATTTTTTTGTTTTTGATTTTGTTTTTTTGTTTTTTCCTGTATTGGGAATTGAACTCACAACCTCACGCTTACCAGGCAGGTGCTGTGGCCCTGAGCTAAATCCCCAGCCCCAAGAGGTAAAGAACAGATGGAGATATGGAGATATCCTCCATTGTCTGAGCAGCCCAGCGGTGGCCATTCTTTATTTAGAACATTTACACCAGCCACTGAGACGAAAGCTACAGTTTTCCAGCAATGATGTTTTAGCCCTACCTTTGGTCACTGAAATGAACCAAAGGAGGCCTATTCCATATCGCATATTGATCACTGCCAGAGATCTCCAGGAGGAAATTAAAATAGACCACTTTTGATAACTTCAAAAGCTAAGGAAACGGTGTAAAATACACTATTGATACTGAAGGCTCGAGAGAAGCAAGAGGCACATTGAGATAAAAAGAAATTCTTGTAAAACAATGTCACAGCAACTTGAAGCTTCATATCTTCCACATATTGATACACACACACACACACACACACACACACACACACACACATACTTTTAAAGACAATGACACAACGTGGATTTTTTTTCCTGAAAAAGAAGACGGCTGTTCAATCTTATTTTAAATCAAAGTTACAAATATTCAGATAAAATATCTGATTATAAATCAATAAACTTATGAAATAGATAAATTATTAATTGTTATGCATTAAACAGTGAAACTAAAATATCAAAAGATAATTCTGTTCTGTAGCTAATACTTCAAAATGAAAACCTTAACAGAGCATATACCATGAAAGGATTCACACGTTGTCTCAGTGTCTGAGTTCTAAGATAAGACTGCTCCCCTTGGCAAAGACATTTCTGCAGCACTTCTTTCTTTAATGCTTTCATGGATAATCAGAGAAAATAAAAAGAATTTGCCACATTCTATGGTGTCCATTATGACAGAACTTTTCTATTTGAAAAATATTGAACATTTATGAATTTAACAACAGTCCAGAAGCTGTACTTTTCAACATCACCCATTTTATCTGATTGGAAAATAGATATTCTTTGGTCTACTTTTTATGTAACACTCTCTCACAGTGTTTGAATTTTACTCTGAGAATTGATTTTTATACCAACACATTTATAACTCTGAGATTACACTGAGAAAAGATATGTGCATGCGTGCATGTGCACACACACACACACACACACACACAGACACAGACACTTTTTTTAACCAAAGCAAAGCTAACAAATGTGAAATCCTCTCTCCACACTCAAGATATCAAAGTAAGGAGGGTACGTTTGAAAAATTGCTCTAATACATCAGAAAATACAAAAATCAATAAGCTATAAAAGCTAAAAAGCTCCTTCAATTTTGTCCCTTTATCACTCAGTGTAGGTGGCCAGGGCCCAGAGAACAATCCAAGTTTGCGAAAAAGCCATTATACATCTAGCTGTGTATTGTGGACAATATGTGCAGCTTCTCCAGGAAGGAACAAGTGTGCATCTGCCAAAGAGTGGGGGGCTTTGAATGGCCTTAAATTCCTGCTTGTTTGATTGAGAGCTGAAAAGTGTGCTTGAGAAATCAGGCAGCGGTGACTGTGTTTTTTGGCACTTTTGCGTGAAAATAAAACAGAACCAAAGAGCATTCCCCTTTTCCTTTTCTTCAGCTATTTCTCAGGCATAGCACATGTAGGGTGCTTTACTTCAGTACAAATTTGTATAAGACTCTTGGAAGGCAATGAAATGCAGCACATCATGCTACATAAAGTCTGTACTTCATTCTTATGACGTGTTTGTACAGAAAAGAAGTAAAGAAATGAAAACTCCACTTCGTCCTTGTTTTTTCTTCTTAGTTAAATGGGATTGAATTGCAATACACAATCAAGATAGTAGATTATCTTTAACTTTTAAGTGGCATGACCTTTATAAAATCTTCAGTTTCTCAATTTAATTCCAGCATTTTGTTATAATATGGTCAAATGTCATTTGCATCCATTCATATCACTTTCCATTACGCTTTTCTGTACTTCTGAGCTTAGAAATCAACATTCTCAAGAGTTTACCATAGTTAGAGTTCTAAATGCAAGTAGATTTCAACAGTGAGATATATTCCACAAGAGTCAAAGCCACTAGATAAAGCAGGTGCCAGGTCACTGATAACTTTGGGTAGCTTTCATCAGTTACAACACTGGATATACGAAATTATTTCTGCCACACTCCTCCACAGCCCACCCAGAAAGTAGCTCCATAGATATCGTGGACTTCAGCTCTAGATTGAGGGGCAATATCCTTAATCAAAACTACCCTCTTGTGCTTTCGAACTGAATTATTCTAGTGGTGCTTCCTGGATTTTCTGCTTGTCTGAAAGTGATAGAACTAGCACCTTCCTTGATAGGTCACTTATGAGGGTCCTGACTGTACCCAGGATCTGAATAAAGCTTGCTCATGGTGCCCTTCTCACTTGTCTGTGTAATCTAAATTAACTCTATTAAGTGACTTTCTGCTAAAATATACAGTGTAAATTCTATTTCCTTAGCTCATCCTTGATGGAACAAACATAAAATGTTCATACAAGAATTGAAAAATAACAAAGCAACACTGAAATGAATTTTCTAGGTAGATTGTCCAGGTTTTGAGTAACTTCTTAGGCAACAAAATGTCTGTTCAACAGTTATTCAAACTGAATTATAACTTGAGTAAAATTTCTCATCATTATTTGTCACATAACTTCAAGCTTTATTTTGAAAATCTGCAACTTCTTGTTAAATACCAAGAGACTACTAAACTGGTTCATATTTAAATTTGAAAAACAGCACAAACTCAATTTTAGAAACATAATGTAAACATATAAGCAGCAAGACAAGCATGCTTGTATAAAACTTTAACTTCTACTGTTAAATTATATGCCAATGCATAATAAAAATTAATAGTGTAAAAGTCAATTGCCCTGAAAATACACAAGTGTGCCAGGTAAGGAAATTACATGCTAAGTTGAGCTATCATCAAGGTTTACTAATTTCAGTTAATTTTCAAACAGTTACATGTCTTCAATGTAAAAAATAGTGTATATCTTTAGAGACTATGTTTACAGTCACAGGTTTCAAAATCACATAGTAAAATACTGAGAACCTTTAGGTGTCTGGACATCCCACTGTCTTTAAATATTATAAATGTGTAAAATCAGTGCTTTTAAGACAAATGTACAATCTGCTAAGCAGTAGAAGCTACACGGTTTCATTTATAGATCTAATAAAAGTAATAAGGCAGCCAAATAATATTTTCCTCTTGTTTAATATGAAAGTAAGTCATTTCCAGTTTATTTACATTTAAATATGTATGTTTATGCTAAAAGTTTAAGAGATGTATTTGGTTAGATACTAATGTACACTAAAGTTTTACAAGATTTTCCATAAGATAGTGAATAATGTTAAAATTCTTTAATGATTTAAAAAATGTTTTGAAATGAGAGAATGAAATATTGTTTTTGAAATTATGCATGCTATTTCTGTTACCTCCAGTTATAAGAAAGGAGAAAATACAAACTTGGAGTAAATGAGAGTATGATAATCTCCTCTGGTTTAAAAATCTTAAATCATTGTATAACTTTCTAACACAGTAATTATACCTTTTTTTAAAGATACCAAATAATACAAATAATGGTGATTGTAAGCTTCATATCATTAGATAAAAGATTAAAAGTAAGTGCTCATTTTAGGATGTAACATATTTATAAATATATACATAACATAATATGTACACACACATGTGTATAAATTCTGTTAGTTGTTATATCAAATAAAGTGACTTCTTAGGCCTTCATTTTCATTCAAATGTTGTATAGTATCAAGGACTTATCTAATCATCTTCTGTGTTCTTCTTTAGTGGCTAATATGAATTTAATGAGGACATGCACATCTGTGAGTATGTGTGCATCCACATACACACACACACAGAAACACACACAGCCCTTACAGCCAAAATTCTTGAAAACTAAGGTTACATTTTTCTAACTGTATCAGGCTAGAAAGTAAGTCATCCTAAGTACAATAAGAGTTTTTCAAATGTTATTTTTCACTTTGTAAAATTCCACTTCTTTCAAATTTCCTCATCTACTTTTCCCAAGAAATTCTCTCCAAGTCCTGATTTACTGCTGCTCTTTTTGCTTACATTCCTTAGTGTCCTTTAAGGGTTGCTCTTCTCTGTCCCATCAGGCACAGTTTAGTCTGATCTCGTCTTGTCCCATTCTGCTGTGGACCCACTGCCTCACTCAGCAGAAATTCACAAGTCAAAATGATCTCATCTTCTAGGAGGTAAGATGGAAGAGTGGCTGTATAGACCCATGACTTCCAAGGTTTTCCTTTACACAAATAGTAATTGCTCAATAATCATATAGAATTATCTTGTTTTCTCAAAAAGGACAACTTGCATAGCTCAAATGCTATTTAATTCACTGAATGAAGGGAATTCACAGTTGACCTTACTATGTACACTTTATAGTCATTTCATAATTTCATTTTGAAAAAGTCATTTTCCTGTGGGAATGAAGGAATTTTATAAAATGCCACTTTTTTCATATCTTTTGGCAGAGTTCTTTTTTTGAAGAATGTAAACTATGATAAACAATCAAAGTTTGGATAACCACAAATTTAGTCTTATAAACTCTACATTTTAAGTTCATCAAAGAAAAAAACTAATGCAAGAATTGGTGGTGGTATGAGTAAGTTGTTTTTTAAAAAATGATTAAGTAAAAGCAATTGAAAGCATGAGGGGTAAACTTCAAGATAAAACAAAAACCTTGCAGGGCACTGTGGTGCACACCTGTAATCCTAGCACTCCAGAGACTGAGACAGGAGGATCTCCACAAATTTGAGGCCAGCCTGGGCTACATAGTGAGTTCAAGATCAGCATGGACTACACAGTCAGATCCTGTCTCAAACAAAACAAAATAAAACAAAACACTAAAACTGAAAATAAAACATAAAGCAGTTTAAATAATCGTCATTTCCTTAAAGTCACACAATACTTTTGTGAGATATATTCTATTTTTGATGAAAGGTCACCACTGATAACCCATTTTATTACAATTCAGCTTCATAAAAATTAATAAATGACAAGTTGAAATAGACATTGAAATTTGTTTTTAAGGCCTGAATTCTCCATACCATATCTGTTAGTCACTAAGTTTTTAACTTTAAAATACATTACTATATCACAGCATAAATAGTTAAGTAATATCAATTACCAAAGCTTGTATAGTCAATTTAAACGAAATTATTAACATGACCCAGATTTTTAAAAGTTCATAAGATATAAAATGACCTAAAACCATTTATATAAGAATTTTAAGGATATTATCCTCCTTAAACTCTAACTAGCAATTCTTTTTTAACATTTTATCATTTAAAAATGTTAGTAGTGGCTTAGCCTTAAACATTGACAAATTAGTACCTTCTCAACCTTCTCACTAAGTTTTCTATTCATGCTTCTTTTATACTTCTAAAGAACTATGTGAGTTTAATTCTTAGTTGGTAGAACATAATGCAAGAAGCCAACAATGTATTGGACTAAACAAATTAGTGTTGAGATTTCTAATAAATGGACCTAAAATTTAATTCCTTGGGTATATATTACCCCTTTCATAATATACAGGAAATGATGTCTATCTTAAATACATATTTCAAAGATACAAAAAAGGTATATAAAATGTAGACATAGAAATCGAATACAGATTCAATGATACGATAAAAGTCGCTTCCTTCCATAATAAAAAATATTATGAAATTGTTAGCAGAATCAATTTTTACCCTATACATGGTATTTGTTCAAATTATCTGTTTTTCAAGAGGAAATTCTTATTAATATCAGAGTTTCTGTACTCAACAATTTCATCCAAAATACGGACTATGGTTTCTTCTAACTGTCCTAAGCTACGACGGAACTGTAGACTTTAAAAACCCGTGTATCTCTTCAGGAAAGCCATTTCAGTCCCTCTCATGGGCTAAATTCCCTTATTTCTTTATAACAAACTGAAGAAGATATTGTTCCGCTGTTTCCCAATGCAACACAGTCTGAAGCCTTGACCAATTATGAATTTGCTCACAAACTGTTGCTTCTGTGCCAGTTCTCAGCATTATTTGAAGAATCACCCTCACTCCCTAAATGTCTATTTTTACACCTTCCTTTGTCCATACTCAGATACAATATCTTATCCTCATTTCCAGCTATATATACCATTATCAGTATTATACATACTAACTGCATATGAATTTTATTCATTTATTCATAACAATTTCTCTGATGATTTTTAACAGTCTAGAAAACGGGTTGTCACAAGCCAGTGGAATGAATTAGAAACGATAACTGGAAAGGCATAGCGATCATTGCCAATAGTCCTGTCAAGTTCAAAACCACCGCGACTGCTGGGTCAGAAGAGTCATAGTAGTTCTAATACTGAGATAATGGCAGGGTGCCAGGAGAGACTATTAAAGTTATTATCGATGTTTTGTAATGGAAAAGAGACACAGACACATTTACAAAATGTGACTGACAGGTAATTTGGAGAGTTAAACTACAACTGAAACCGATATCAGAGTGGTAACATTCATTTCTTTTTTTTTTAATTTTTAATTTTTTTTTTTTTTGGTTTTTGGTTTTTGGTTTTTCTCTGGTACCGGGAACCGAACTCACGACCTTGCCCTTGCCAGGCAGGCGCTTTGCCGCTGAGCTAAATCCCCAGCCCCCACATTCATTTCTTTTTCATATTATTCTAAAGGTACTTAATTTCTAGTGCAAGAAAATGGATAACAAAATGCATTATTTAAACAAGTTTATGACTTTCTTTTTTTGTTTGTTTTTGTTTAGTATCGGGAATCGAACTCACAACCTTGTGCTTGCCAGGCAGGCGCTGTGCCACTGAGCTAAATCCCCAGCCCCTAACAAGTTTATGACTTTTTTAATGAAATAAAGAGAAAGGAAAGGAGGGGTGCAACTTTGAATCCAGTAATGAGATTGCAAGGGGATTCATTCTGTGGAGGGCATTAGACCATGTTGATCACTCCTCTGAGTATGAAATTAGACCCAGGTGGCCTGGAGAAAATTACCGAAAAAAATGTTACATAAAGTGACAGATTATAAATTTTACAAAAAATTGATACTTGCGTTTAATAATATTGAAAGTTTTGATCAGAAAATATCAAAGTAGATTTTAATTTTTTTTTTTTTGGCTTTTTTTCTGGTACCGGAAATCGAACTCACGACCCAGCTCTTGCCAGGTAGGTGCTGTGCTGCTGAGCTAAATCCCCAGCCCCAGATTTTAATTTTAAAAGCAACATAATCATTGGTAAAATTAAAATCTAAGATATGACTATGCATTGGTGTTGATGTGGGGAAAAGCTGTTTGATCCTCTCTAATAATTGTTTTCTAAATTTCCTACATTACTAGTTCTCCACTTGTTTTTTACAAATATTCCAATCACCATCTTAGAGATCTTATTTATATAAATGTGGTACCAGCTTGGATAATGTTAACTTTACCTGGGTTAGCATAATTTCTTGAGGCTTTATCCTCATCAGTTATGTATCTGTCTGTCAAACTTTATGTCACTGTGATTATCTCAGCAAGAAAAACATCGAATGTAGACTCTTCCATTCATTAATTTATGACAGTATGAAACAAAGTTTGTTACTGATCTCTCTGGGAAGCAGTGAATTCATTTATAAAATAAACAACATAGAAGAATTATAAACATGAACTATGCTGTCCATGAAATGTACTTGGCACATTGCAGAATGGAAAGCAATTAAAACTCCAGTTCCCCATCTGAAACCAGCAGGGCCCATTGTGAAGACGCAGCTGAGTGGGTCACATGCTCAGGCAATGAAACAAGCCTGATGCAGCAACCGCATAAAGCACAAGCACTACTAAATATTTTAAGAGTAACTTGGTAAAAATAAATAAGATCTGATAAACCTTATTAAGCAGCAAGGACAATGCAAAATTGTCTTTGCCTTTGGAATTTGGTCATGACCATGTGAGAGAAGAGAGAGACAGAGAAAGAGAGGGAGACAGAGAGGGAGAGGGAGATGGAAACCGAGACAGAGAATATATAGGATCTCTTCCTTTCTTCCTTTTTTGTACACCCATGCACTTATTATGGAAATTCTGTCTACTTGCTGATTGAGAAGTTAATTTCCCCCAGTAGAACCCACAAGGACAAACTATCATAGTCCTACTTCTGCTCAAACCTATGAGGAATCCCTACTCCTGAGGAAAACAAGAGGAACAACTTTTGAAAACAGTTTTTCATAACTTTTTTTTTTTTTTAATTTGAATGCAATTTCTGTTCCACCACTGCCTCAGCACCCAATAAGGACCTCATTTTCTGGAAAACTCTCATGTTGAAGTAAAACCTGCTTTCTTGGATTTGCTGCACCTTTGTTTAAATTTTTAGAATGCTTGCACTCTACTCTTTAATCTATCTGTCCTCTTTGTCTCTAAAAATTCAAATGAACTTGAACCTTTTTTTTAACCTGAAGAATGATCTATTGTCCTTTTAAAATCTGAGTCGGGCTGGGGATTTAGCTTAGCGGCACAGTGCCTGCCTGGCAAGTACAAGTTCATGAGTTCAATTCCCGGTACCAAAAAAAAAAAAAAAAAAAAACAAACTAAAGTAATCTGAGCAATGTACCATTCCTTACTCCAATAATCACACTGTTCACAGTCTCCTACCATTCATTATTTTTGCAAACATATTACAACCCCATTCAATACGATAAATTCTGTTGGGCCAGAACTATTCGATATACTCAGATGTTTCAAACTTTCTGGTACTTCTTTTACACATAGTAATTAATGTAAATTTAGAGGTCATTTTTAGATACAGAGGGCAGGTGTATAAATGAGTTCAAAAATGACTGAAAAATGACAATTTTAACAACAGCTTTAGCTGAATCCTCCTACTATTGATAAAGGGTGTGGGAATGCATCATGACATAGTTTTAAAAGCAGATTAAAATTTATAGCTACTCAGTGCCTCATTCCTGTAACTGGCCTTCGGAGAACATGAACGCTGTCAGTAAATGACTAAGGAAAGTAGACTAAAGGAGTTACATTATTTAAATCATTATGGTACATCCTGGCAATTACTTTTGAAAGGGCTTTGACTTCGCTAAGCATCGCCATTGAACTTTGTGTTCCCTGTCTTTATTTGTGGTAAGTAAATGCAAAGAGATATTTACATATATTTTACTCTATCACATCCTTTTACTATGAGAAATAAGTATTTAGTGGAAATTTGAGTTATTAGTTCAATATTATGAAAAGCCAAATTTTCCTCGTTTATGACTATGCTATATAAATTATATCAATTAATCTATTTGCTAGAAAGCTGATGTAAATCTCAATAGTCCCTGTGTATATTTGTAATATAACAGATATAAAGTAACATTTATTTTGTCTTACTACAGACATGTTGTGCCATGTATCCTGAGATGCGAATTTTTAAACAAAAAAAATGAAATTGTGTGGTCAGTTTATGCTAAGAAATAATAAATTTCTTATACTAAAAAATAAGAAGTAAGAAATTTGATCAAATATAATTTATTTAGAATGCATTTAACAGGCACAATTTCACAGGGTCAACTCTGCATTATCTGCCAGAATGAAAAGGAGTCATGTCTGAATACCTAAAACTGTTTATATTTGACTTTGGAATATACTCTAGCAACGAAAATTTAATTTACTAGTTATGATGTGTTACTATGAAAGTGAAATGAATTTATATTCCCTAAGTAGACATCCATTGTATGTGTGCCATAACAATTTCATATTGCAAAAAGTATACTTTCCTTGTTTTCTTACATCAAGATTTGCATGCCCATAAAAATTGACATGTACTTAGAACACTGAACTCATGAAAAAATCCTGATTTTTTTCCTAATAAATTTTCCTAATTACAATAATGATTGCATTTATGCTTTTGTTCAGAAAAGACCTGTTTTAATATTCAACCTAAGGTTTGGGTGACTTTATATGATTAAACTATCAAGTAAGACACTGATATACATGATCAATTAATACCAGGTAAGATATTGTGTAATGTTAAGGACAACTGAACATATGTAAATTTAGGTTATGTGCACTTTTTTTTTAAAGACTCAAATATATTCCATTTCTTTATTGTAAGGACATAATGTGCATATTTTTTTCCTTCCATGTGAAAAGCAAAAGATGTGCTTCAAGTAAAGTTAAAAATTCTGTAAGGTGGATTTTTCTCTTTCTAATATACTTTTCTTACAAATACTTTTATATTTTACTGACATATTTGTAGTGCCTTGGCAAAAGTATAAGATTTGTAATTACTTAAAAAAAGGAAATAGTGCTTGTTTCAGCAGTACATATAAAGAGGGAACAGACAAGCTGGGTTTGTTGTAAAAATCATTGCATTCCTAACTTTGAATTTTTTAGGACAGAAATAATTTTTCTTAGTTTCCAAAATGTATACTTGCATATTATAAGACTGACAAGTTTTCAATGAGTACTTATTCTTAGAGGTGTTTATTTATAAGCTTTTCCAATATTAAATATATTAGCCATATTATATATATTTCCTCTAGGTCATGAAAGTGTTAGCAATATCCAAAGTGAACCACTACTCTGAAAAGTGATTGTATATTTAATTCATAAATAAGCATTAATTAATTTTCTGTTTAAAATATCATACCTCCCCAGAAATTAGATGTATAATTTCAGTAAAATATTGAATTACTTCTTTAAAATTATATGTTATTAAATAAGCAGTGTGGGTGGATTTTTCACTTCTTAAACAGTTACTTTCATGTCATGTAGATATCTCTCAGTTCTAGCCCAGAAGAAAGAGCAGTGAGTCAGACTTGACTGGCATCATTTTGATGTAAACAATGCTCAGGATGACCTACAGAGACCATGAGGAACTAACAGTCATGTGCTGTTCATATCCACATTTTCACATACTGATTGCAATTTCCAGTTGTCTATGTATATTGAAAATTGAAAGCTAGAAGGGAAATGATTTCCTATGAAAAGAAAGTGAGCCATTTGAAACTCCACAATTTTTCCTTTTTGTTTTCCATTTGAAGGCAAAATCTCTTCATAAAATATAGCAGATACTTTCTTTCACTTAAATTTGCCCTTTCAAAGAGTAATATTCGATGACAAAGCCTGTAGAACACCAAAGAGGCTTCATGTGATTTGAAAAGTTAAGTATATGCATAAAGAGAGCTGAGCTGCTAACAGGGAATTATTTACAAAGGTAAAGTAAATTTAATTTTCTAACTGACAGTGCTATCTGACAATATTTTTATTGAACAAAACAAATGCCAATATACCATAGTGGGAACTCTAAAATTTTAAGGAGGGGTTCAGATGTATACAAATTAAAGACAAGAGCATGGAGGAGAGCAACAGGTCAGCCCATTTTTCAGTGACTATTGTTTATTTTACTCTGGTGTTATGCTTGACTGTTAGTAGGTAAGCTAAATCACAATGCATGGTAAAACTCTCGTGGAAATGATTTATCCACTTTGCATTTGTGTACGGTAAGTATTATACAGAAATAAAACCCAGAACTTACTCATCCTTTCCTAAAGAAGCAAAGCCTTAGAAAATGCACTAATTTTTAAAATTTTGCTTAGGAAAATATTGCAGCAAATATGGCCAAGGCAGGAGAAAAGAGAGGAGTAGCAACAAGAACAAAACATAGAGAACATATGTTTAAAGATTTCACAGCTGGTTTAAAATACTTGGACATAAAATCTGAATGAAAAGCTACATTCAAAGTAAATATGTGATGGCCTGACCAGCACTGCAGAAACATTAACAATAACAGTAGTAGAGTATGGCTGGGTGTGGTGGTGCATACCTGTAATCCCAGCACTCTGGAGGCTGAGGCAGGAGGATCATTGCAAGTTCAAGATCAGCCTGGGCTACAAAGTGACCTCAAGGCCAAATTGAACTGCACAGTGAGACCCTGTCTCAAAAAGACAAAAGAAAAAGCAGTAAAGAATGTTATGAGTCCAAAAGAGCACACTCTGTAGTATAGAAATATTGCACACTTTAAAAATATTCTATCATCATAACATTAGTAATGCACATGTTTATTTGAAGATGATTTTCTTTCTTTTGTTTAGAGTAAGTATGTTTATTAGCTGCTTTACCATTTCCCAAAGACTGGCCATTGTTTTCCCTTTTCATTGTTTTTGTTTTTCCTTACATTTTCCCCCTAAACCTATGACTATTTATTGTAAAGTACAATGAGAACTTTGGACATGCTGGAGAAACAGAAAATAAATTAAGCATCATGCATACCAAGGTGAGATCCCCAAATATACTAAATATTTCAAAATGATTAGTTACACTCTATCTAGGTTGGTCTTCCCATTGCTCTCCTCTTGGTACAAGTAAGTATATGTAAGAATCCTAAAACAATTCAATCAGTTAATAAGAGATTCATATATGTTGATAACTTTTACTGTCTATGTTTACAAATATATTCTACAAAAAGTAATATTCTGTCCTAGAGATATGCTGTTTTGGAACTAAATATTTTTATTCAACACATTTTTATTTTAAAAGGAATTTAAAAATAATAAAAAACATTAGAAATGATAATGTTTCACTAAACAACATGATAGGAATTCAGCAATGGTTGTTATATAGCTTATTTTTTCTTCAAATTAGTTATTCAGATTACCAGATATAAGCATGCAAAATTGGTCAAAATATTAAAGAAGAAAAATAAAATTAAAAATTAACTGTTCCTTTCAATATACTAGTAGAAATCAGCAGTACAATTATCCCAGCCATCCCATGTAAATACATATACCTTTTTTTCACTTTCTTCTTTCTATCTTTTCTCCTTTTCCTCATTTCAGTTATTCCTTCCCTTTGAGTAGTTTCTTTCCCTTTAACCATATCTACTGAACTTTTCAGGTTTTATTTACTCTTTTTGATTCTTACACTAGGAAAACAATATGATTCCTCTACATGTGGGTCTGATTTACTTCACTTATAAGTATGGTCTCTAGTTGCATACATTTACCTATAAAGCCTCAAATTTATCTTTTCTTTATAGTTTAACAATACTCCATTGTATAAATATACCACATCTTTTTTATCCATTCCTCAGTCGATAGACATTTGTGACATCACTGAGTGACTAATACACAAGTTATATATGAATCTCTGAAAGAAAGGTGGAAAAACTGACCTAGATGTCAGGTGTTGAAACTACTTTGAAAACAATGTGCAGTATCACAACCATTGTTGAATTTATATCATCTTGTTTTTAGAAATTCTACATCATTTCTAATGCTTTTTTAGTATTTTTATTCTCTTTTAATTAAAAAAAGAAAAGAAAACCTTGTAAGTTATTCCCAGTCTCTTCTACGTAACAATGAAGAATAATTCTGCTTACCCAAATACGTTTTACATAAAGAGAATTTTCAAAATTTTCTTGTGTTCTAAATGTCTTTATACTCCTGAAAAAATCTTCATCATGCAACCTTATGAGGGATTGTACTTGTGTATCATTTGTGTATTTTGTATATAATGTATTACATTATAATAACCTCATATACAGATTTAAAGTAAGTTATGAATATAAGTTGGTCCTATGTACCTGTATGTTAACCGACTTGAGTTCTTAAATTAAGTATGCATATTTGAAGGTGACAAAATTCCACTGGTTTACTATGATCCTTATAGAATGGAAGAATTTCTTTTTGTTTTTCTATCCGGTAAGATTTTGAAATATAGTAGCACCTTGGTTCAGAAATGCTTCTGCTGGCAAACACTTTGGATCCCATTGAAGCATTTGGCAAAATTTTGCTTTTGTTTGCAAACTCTGCAGTGGGTGACAAATACAACTGCTGCCATTCTCCCCACAAAAACACAAACGGTCATTATTTACAAAATCTTAGAACACATGAAGTTTCTGAGCCAAGGTACCACTGTGCGCATGACCTTTGGAATAAATGTTGTATTTTTAACCTCACCACAAGAAAATAAACCTGTATGTGGCTTATAAGAGTTTTTAAAAAAATTATTACCCTGTTTTTGTAGCTCCACCATCAATAAGATGATGAACCAATTTTGGAATTGGGTGTTATCTCTATTAATCTGTTTCCAAGAAAAAGGGTAAGTGTTGGAGTTAGAAACTAATTAGAGGGCAGTGTGGAAGCTGGAAAATGAACTCTGTGTTCCCAAAATCTAAATTCCACACGCATATCAAATCCCTACACTTAAAAAAAGTGAGTTTGAGCAGTCGGAGCAGATCAGAAGCTTAAATTTGAGGAGAGTTTTCTGAAACAAGAGTCAAAATGTAATACAAATCTGAAACAAGTAGCATGCCTTTTGTGATGTCTAATAGTGACCCTCGAGGAGGAAAACCCTATAATTGGCAAAGAAATTGTTTCAAGGAGATTTCTTAGAGCTTTCCAGAAACACTCTGTCTCAGTAGAGTGTTTAAAGATTAACTAGCAAGGTACATAATTTTCAGTGCTTCTTAGACAGTCTTTACATCAGAGTATGAGACAGTTTATCTGCATTTTTAAGAAGTAGGTTTTCAATTAATAGATCACAGAAATGGAAAAGTGCAATGTTCTGTATGCTCTTAAGTCTGAAATTCCTGAGCAATCAATCACAAAAAAATAAAGAATACTGCCAACACCTTAAGTTCACCAGCAAAAACAGCACAAGTACCAGTACTATTGAGACGGTCAAGAGAAAATTAATGTAGTCTCAAGTGTAAAAGCAGCAGGGCGAGTCCTCTGTTAAATGTAAGTTAAATCTCATAGACAGTGCACTTCAAAATAATTAGAAAGCAATGAATTCCTCTTTCAACTAAAAATAACATTGTATTTATTTGAAGGACAAAAGGATAATTCACTTTGACTTAGTTTGCTAGAAAAAAATTGTTAACCTTGATCTTTTGTTTCTGAGGTTATAATCAAGGCAATGACAGACATTAGAGAAAGGTACATAAATAGAAATAACCACATTGAATCCATCAAAAATATATAATGCTAATTGATGACTGTGAACTTATTCATTCACTTATTAAATATTTTAACAGCTAAATATACCAGACATCATGTAATACCTATGCATTCACAAGTGAAGAAGTTGTCAAGAAATTTATCCTAAGGATTTAAGAGCTGCAGAGAAAAAAACAGCAAATAAAGGTTAGGAGTAGGTACAGAATAAATGCATACATCATTGTTTAGAGCTTTAATTATTAGCATGTTAAAATTTTTTTAAAAACATACAAATTTGTGCTTTTATGATGTATAATACAATTTTATAGATTTGGATTATTTTACAAACCACTTATGTAATTTCTTTTTCAGTTCCTGATTCTACTAATTATATTCTTCAAAAATCCTTTTGTGTAATGTCAAGACCACTCTTGCCTCCCATCATGGTCTATGTAAATAATATCAAGATCATAATTCATAACAAGCTTCACCATGTACACTAATGACTTTTAATAAATTATGAATTTCTCAAAATGTAATACAACAACCATTATTAATTTCATATCACCTTGTCAGAAATTCTGCATCGCCTGTACTGTTCTGCGTTACTTTTTAAATGTCTGTGTGTCTGTTAATGTATTTTCTTTCTTTTATCTTTAAAATAAAAAAGTATTTATTTCTGATTATCATTTGAACAACTTTAGAGATACTGAAGATATACTAGTGAAGAGTGAGAGAAATATTTGCTCTGGAGAGCTGAAACTTCACTGAAAAGGCATAATATAGAATGGATACAAAAGCAGTAAACATACATGACTACATGACACATGCATAGCAATGAGTTATGTGAAAGAAAATTAAGTATCACATACTCACAGTCAAGGGCATGAGGTTACAAGGTGGATATTTTTCATAAATGGTCAAGGAAAACCGATCTGACAATTTTTATTAGAGAGAACACAAAAAGAATTGAGAGAGTAGAGACAGTGTTGGGTGGAAGAATGTAGAAGGCAAGTAATTTGGGAGCGATCTTGAAAGGTCTGAAGAGCAAAAGAAGGCCAGGAACGTTGAGACAGAGAATGCAATTAAGAAGGAAAGAGTATGCCAGGAAAGAATTGTAGTGCTCTGTGCCACTGAAAAGTTTGTTGCATGACATTGTAAGACTATTGTATGTATTTCTTAGTATCACTCTGGCTTTCACATAGAGACTAATGAGTAGGGAAAGAATTGAGAATGGACAGAGGAAAAGCAGTGAGGAGACAATTGTCGCAGTCTAGTTGAAAGATAATCAAGGCAAAAAAGAGTGGACAAATGATTCAGTTTGAAAGCAAACCAAATAGGATTGTTACAAATGTAGATGTGGGAAGTAAAGAAATGAAGGATACCAGGTTATCTGTAACATATTTACTCAAAACAGTTCAATAAAGAGAGTGGAGACATTTATTAAGATATAGAAAAATAGGGGAACGTGGTGGGAAATCTAGTAATAATAATTGAATTGGGAGAAAAAAATCAGAAGTTTGTTTTGGAGCATCTTCACATACTGGACATATATACTCCTTGGGGATCATTTCTACCACTCCTTCTCAGGATTTTCTCCAAGTGAAATTGTAGTGGGAAAAGTCAGTTTGCAACATCTAGGAGGATCATTGCGAGTTCAAGACCAGCCTGGGGTACAAAGTGAACTCAAGGCCAGCCTGAACTGCACAGTGAGAACCTGTCTGAAAAAAATTTTCAACATCTCTCCAGTACATAGTGAACAAGTACTAAGTTGTTTTCTCCCTTATAACATAGTTGTAATACAATCTTTCTTCTGCCGTATACCCAACATAAGATGAGAGGGAGGCAATGCTGATACCGATACAGTGGTACAGAAATTGGTATGTAAGCATGTAACTTAATTTGCTCTAGTCCAGATCTAAACATATTCCTTTTATGCCACAACTATTAGAAACTATATTCACTTGATCTTATGACCAAGTTGTTACCAATAAAATGTAGGGTCTTATAAAAATTGTCAAATACATAATTATTTGGTATTTTCTAGTCACATGTGGACTAAACACTAAAGCTTATGTGTCAGTCAATAGCTTGCCAACAACTATCTGCTTTCACTTTCCCCCAAATTGAAATAATTTTCACCAGTGAAGATGTTTCTTCTCCACAATATAAAGGGACTTTTCTGGGACTTGTAGCACCTGATCAAACAGGCATGTCTCCAACTCCATTGGTACGTTGGATTCAATGCACCAAGAAGCATGCTCTGTGGTACAAACTTGTGTCAATGTCTCTCAAACTTCCAAATGTTGTACATGCTACATGAACAGTTCAGAGGACCATTAAGCAATATGGCTTTCTCTTTATGGCATCAAATGAAAGGTGTACAACTTGCTCCTTACCTTACACAACTTACCTTTCTTGAGGTTTGCTTTTGGCAAACATGCTCTGACAAACATGTAATGTTTCAAAATTTTAATTGACAAAAGTTTAAATATTCAAGATGTGTAATGTGGATGATCTTCTATGTGTGTACAATATATAACATCTACTACAAGCAAGCATATTATCACAAAATTCCAGCATTTTACCTTCTGGGTAAGGATGTAGAGATAATGAAATAAGTATCTTAAGGTGGTATCTGTACCTTATGTTCAATACAGCATTATTGAGACTAATTAAGATATACAAAGAAGGGGCTGGGGATTCAGCTCAGTGGCACAATGCCTGCCTGGCAAGCACAAGGTGGTGAGTTCAATTCCCAGTACCGGAAAAAAAAAAAAAAAAAAAAGATATACAAAGAATGTAGTGTCCATTGATATATGAAGGGATAAAGGAGAAAAGGAAATGTACTATGCTATCATTATATTACTCAGCAATAAGTCAGAAGGAAATTCTTCCATTTTCAGCAAGCTAAAATGTAGAAAAATAGAGAGATATGGGGGAAAATTTGGCAATAAGAATGGAATTGGGGGAAACAAAACCAAAAGTTGGTTCTGGGAATCTTCACACACTAAACACAGATCTGGGAGAAACTGGAAGACATTGTGCTAAACTAAATACACCAGACACAGAGAAATATTGTATGATTTCCCTTCTTCGTGGAAACTCAAATGCTAGCTCATGGTACAGTTAGTAGAATAGTGGTTTCCAAGGGCAAGGAAGAAGGAGGAAGTGGGAAGACCTTGGTCACATGACTCTAAGTTTTAGTCGCAGAATGAATTCTGCGGATCTAGCACACTTCTTGGAAGGCTGTGATAGCTCAGTGGGTGAACACCTGCATTTGGTAGTCAGCACTGCAAATAAAAAAGCATGATAATAGAGTCAAGTTAATATCACTGTATTTTTCATTTTTTATCTCATTTGATAAAAGAGATTTTGTGTACTTGCTATATATACAATTCTGAAAGACATCTAGAATGATTTCCTCTTTGCTACATTTAGTAATTTTCCTACTTAGACAGTGATAAAACTCAGTGGCGGGGCTGGGGATTTAGCTCAGTGGCACAGCTCCTGCCTGGCAAGCCAAGGTCATGAGTTCCATTCCCGATACCGGCAAACAAACAAACAAACAAACAAAAAACTCGGTGGCACAGCTCCTGCCTGGCAAGCGCAAGGTCGTGAGTTCCATTCCTGATACCAGAAAAAAAACAAAAACAAAACAA
>NW_004955418.1:9240662-9242536 GCF_000276665.1 Chinchilla lanigera
GAATATTACTCAGCTGTAAAGAAAGATAAACTCAACTAATAAATTTTAAACGTACTTATGTGGCTGTGCTTTTGTTTTCTTTGAAGAAGATGGCTTATTGTTCTTTAATTCCTTTTTTTGTTTGTTTGTTTGTTTTTGGTTTTTCTCCGGTACCGGGAACCGAACTCACGACCTTGTGCTTGCCAGGCAGGCACTTTGCCGCTGAGCTAAATCCCCAGCCCCTGTTCTTTAATTCCTAAATTTAATCTATTCTTGATTCCTAAATAAAACAAACAATCCTGGCTGGTTATGCTTAGACTGATCTCTTTAATATGCTAGGATTTCATGTGTAATTTTTATGCTTATGAGATTGATCACATTTTTATGAATATCACACCAGCTGCATTAAATTAGTGATAAACTAAAACAGAAAATTGTAGCTGGGTCTGGTGTCTCATGCCTGTAATCCCAGCACTCTGAGAGGCTGAGGCAGATGGATTCTAAGTTTGACCCCAATCTGTGTGATTTTGAGACTTAGTGGAAACCTATCTGAAAATTAAAAAGGGGGGCTGTAGATACAGGTTAATGAGAAGACCATCAGGTCAATCACAATACCACAAGAAAATGTAATACCTGAAGAAATATTTATAAAGTTTATGATATTCTTTAATATTGAGAAAAGTTCAATAATGTAATCATTGAAAACTGAAGATTTCTATGTAAAAAGTTGTTTGTTCTTACTGAGGTAAATAATTTTTCATCAAATTCATGATTTGTCTCATTTAAAATCCATGCATTAGATTGTAATTGATATACAAAATTTTGGTTAATTACTTTTTTATTGGTTCTCAATTTTCAAATTACTTCCATAAAATTAATCAGAAAATTCTAGACTTTTTAATGCCTGCTGTAATTTTTCTGGTGTCCATTTCTTATGCCTGATCTTACTGTCTAATTTTTATTTCTTTTTTAAATGATTCTATTATACAAATAGAGGTGATTCATGTGTTTTTAACATTGTAATTGTATGATTTTTTGAATTCTATTAGTATATGTTTGCAATACATAATGACTACACTCATTGTAAGGTATTGCTGCTTGTACATATCACATTTGAATTCCTTCTTTATGTTTTTATTAATTTGCTCTTAACAAATTTTCTTTGATGACTACTTTAGGTCAATGCACAGATCACTGATTTCAGCTTTCTTTTTTTTCCATTAGTCACAACACATTTTAGTATTTCCCAATCCAGTGATACTAAGTTGTCTTTTTACTAACATTCATGAATGGTGATATGACACAAGACACTAACATTCAGAACAAAGTATTTTCTAATTTCTTCGTGATTTGCTTTCACATCCATACATTATTTAGCATTATATTAATCTAATTTCCATTTGTGTGATAGCTGTTGCTAACATTTTTATATGTATCTTCTTTAAATCTACTATGGTCACAGTATACTTTGATTTAAGTATTTTTAAGTTTCACAAGACTAGATTGACTACACAAGATATGATTACTTTCAATAAGTTTAATATGCCCTTAAAAATAAAATGTCTGTTGTTTTGGGGCACTGTGTGTTCTGTCTGTAAATTATGTCACATTAGTTCAGTATTTTCTTCAGTATTCATCCTCATTAGCCAAAAGTTCAAATAGAATCAAACTGTCATCATGAAAGAGAGTTTAATATCATTCTAAATTAGAAGGAGCAAGGTGGCCCTTAATGTCTTCATAGATGTGTGCAACTTAGCTCTAAAACCTACCTCAAATTTGCAGAAAGGTTCTAAGTGATAAGACTGAAAGGAAAAAGAAAATGAAATATCAGAAATTATACTTAAAAGTTATTTATAGGCAGCGAGTTCTCCGGGAGCGGCAGGGCTCCTGGGTCC
>NW_004955418.1:9248547-9275360 GCF_000276665.1 Chinchilla lanigera
GTTAATGTTTCCCTCCTTTTATCCTTAAAATAAAATAAAAAATAAATAAATAAAAAAAAGTTATTTATAACACAGTTAGCTTCAGTGACAAATAATCTACATTCAAATGTGTCGTCTCCACCCCAGAAGTCTACCATGGAAGCTTTCAACTTAGCCAGGAAAGACTGACAGTAGTGACAATTTTCTTGATGTGTTATTATCAAGTTTTCATTGTATAATTATCTCCTTAGTGTTTGCTCATAATTAAATAGAATAATGAAATCAAATCCATAAGCCCTGGATAGTCATATGTGTAATAAAATTTCAAGAACATGTTTCGTGTATATATCTGGATTTAAAAATTTGATACAATTTGATGTAGAATATTATCAGTCTATTTTAGAATACTAATTGACTAACTGCTTAGGATTAGAGTTTAAATTGTAAGTTAAAGATAATTTTAGTTTAAATTTGTAAAAACCAGGTATGTTTCACTACGTTTCAGTTTTCTTTGACTCTATAAATTATTTTACTGCTTGATTCAGTTCATTTGATTAGTCAGAGACCTAAAATTATTACAATTGTATATGCTAACATTATATAAATGTCACAAAATTATAACTTTATAATCAACGAAGTTGCTCAGATTACCAGATCTAGGAATGGAAGATTGATCAAACCATTAAAAAGAATAAAAAAAATTATTAAAATATTAGAGATAATAATAAGATTCATTAGTTGAACACAATCTGTTTTTAATATGTTTTTTTCAACAAATTGAATCTGAATTGAAAACTTTTAAGGTATAACAAATGCATTTTCTGTTCACAAACATCACTAATATCTCTATCATAAAGTTTAACTTACAAGGACATGATAATTTTCTAAGATGTATTTGTTGAATCAGTGAATGAATAATTTATATTTTAGTACTTATAAAGTAGTACATTTTAATTAATCCATCCACAGAATTATCTATTGAATTTGTTTACCAGACTGATTCACCGAAATTCCCTCTCCTCTAGGTACCGATAGAATGAGTCGCCGTGGAGTCCAGAAACTTCCTAGTTTTACTAATTTTTCAATTGTTTCTTACAGTTGGTAAATTTGTAATACTTTAGGTTAAGGCACATCCTTGCTTCTACTTTACATCCTATCTAGTCTGGGTCCAAGGTCGTTTTTACTAAGAATCGTGTGTTATGCCACCAAACTTACCCATACAAACCTCCCCCGGAAAGCTGAGCCACAGCGAACTGACTTGCTGGTTGTGATTGCACAGCTGCGATTGTAGCAGACCTTCGCTGTACGCTGCTGCTCTGAGAACGCTGGAGATCGTGATCTCTATCAGGACACTGGTTCATAAATTTATATCACAATAACTCTTTTCAGTTAATGATAGGTAACTGGTGTCTGAAATAGTCACGAAAAGAGCAAATCTGATGACAACTCATAGTTATGTTTTCTTACTACTCAAGAATTTCCTCTGCAAGAAGCAACTCAGGCAGTGTGAATGTCTATTTAAATATGCTCAGGTTATACTCAAGTTTGAGTGAGTTTTTTAAAAGTAGTTTCCTCAAATGATTAACTTTTTCCAATAAAATGAACTGCTTCCTCCAGGTGAAAATGGAGAAAATAGCTTTCTAGTCTGGTGATATATTCCTAGGTTTTACTATTTGTGCCTTAATGCTTCCTCTTATAATTCACGGATCCTTATTTTGCTGTGAAATGATATCCTTGCCCGTGTAAAATCACAGGTAAACATTCTCACTCAATAACTACCAGCCAAAGGTTTTATTCAGACAATGGAAGATTACTTCTTAAAGTTATTGAAATCAATGCCATTTTCTACTGTCACTTTAAATTCAAAATTTTTCATCTGAATCAGAACTGTGATTATTGAGGACTATCTTTAATATCCTATTGTCTGTCAGTGGAATTACCAGGACTGAATTCAAGTTTTTCAACGTAATTATTTTTTCTATAAAAAAAAAATTTAAAAAACCCATAAACCTCTCATCTAAGATAAATGGGTTATCTAGTACACAGAGGATTGCTTTTTTAAAAGAAAGTTTTTACCCGTGAAGTTCTATATAAACAAAATAGTGACAGCATTGTACATCTCAAATTCCATAAAACTGTATATTTATCCTTAACTGCATAATTCAGATACTATTATTACTAAACATAAAAATACATTTTATTGACCATGTCATTTCTTATTTAACGACAGAAAGATGAAGAAAGCAGTGTCTTAAAAGATCACTGTGACTGAAAATTTGAAGCCCAGTAATTGTCCAGCATGAGACAACAAACTGTTCAGCTCAGCCAGTCATACAACAACAGCGAGCAAGCAGGCAGAGAGGAACAAGATAATCAATGGTAATCATATCTGTATTTTTCTCACCCTTTCAAATGACATTGTCATCTTATTTGTAGCAGAAAGAAGTGATTTAGAAAGTTACCAAAATAAAGAGGAAAAAAGTGCAGTTTCAAAGCCAGAAATGCTCGTGCAAGATCAAGGGAAGTTTTGACTTCTTGAAAATTGTATGAGTGCATTTTTGTAAGAAGAAAGGATAAAAGTATGTTGGGACAGTGACAGTGACTATTGCATTCAAAATGCAAAAGCATTCCATGATGAACTGAGTCATATTATTTATATCAGCAGAAGACAAGCAGATAAACTAGGTTAGCAATTATACTGATACATACTCTGGTCCAGAATATATTACTTTTTTAATAAAACTAGGGAAAAAAACAATATTCTACAATTTTAAAATGGATAACTATTAATAGTTCTGTACTAAATAGCCAGGGCATGGCAGTAATTGGCTATCCATATTTTTTAATGCACAAATTTGTTTATAGAAATGCTAAAGTGAGCTCAATGTCTCTATTATTGCATATCACTTCATATTCATTTAAATATATGTATATATGCATATTATCAGGCATAAGCTCCATTTGAATAAAGACATGAATTCAAAATCACCATCTTCATCAAAATACTGCAAGCATAATTCAAATTATAAAATTTGATTTTGTAATGTTAGCACATCACCTATGTACAGTAAGTTAAGTTCAAATGGATGTATTTAGATACTTGAATTTCTTGTTTCTGGTTAAATAGAAGTGACTCATTTAAAATATTTTGGAATGGGATGATTATTTTCTTCATGTATTTTGGGTTGTTTTTAATTCAGAATTAATATCAACTCTCAGTATTTATATTTAGTGAATGATCACAGTGAATTTAGTGAAATCACAGTGTATATTAACACTTAACAGTGATAACCATGTCATTGTATTTCTTATATTTAATTTCAGGTTTAATACGAGAAAGAAAAGCAGTACATCTAGCGCCAACCTGAGCCAACTTTTATATATTACATAGTGAGAACTCACTCTCTGCCTTTCATCTAAATTAGCAAATTCTCTGGTGTTTCACATAAGCAATGTGATTGAGGTTTACCAAGTTGGGGACACCTGATCACATGCATAGCTATCTTCAGGCTTCATGGCCACTACTTTTCTACAGCAAAATGATTATTTAGCTAATGTTCTTATCACACATCTTCTGTTATTGTGTATTATATAAAAATGATATCTATTATTTATTTAAAGGGAAAAAACAATAAGAAAATAACAACAAAAACATAAACAAAACAACACAAAATTTCCATCACTGATCTCATCTCATGAGTGATGGGATTTGTTGTGTTTATCTCTTAGATATATTACCCAATATGCGTCTCCAGGGATCCAGGCAGGCAGGAATCTCCTTCAGGTTTCTATTGTCATGTGAGGTCTATTCTATCTCTTTAGGTGAAACCGTGGATTGAGCATCTTTAATTTTCATCCTTAAAACTATGCAATCACCTGTGTATTAGATGTGTCCCTAATTTTGTCCAAGAGACCTGTACTATTTCCTCATATAAAATACTTGTACCTTCTCCTATTTAAATGAGCAATAGCTTTTTTCACTCCTATAAGTATATACTTCAGTCTCTAGCATTGTTCACTTATGAAGCCAGGAGTCATTAGAAATTAGTTTCCTTTTCTACCACTAATTTTTTTTTTTACTTTAAAGAGAAAAAAACAATAAAATGATACAGAATTTCAAAACAAGATGATAGGAAATTAACAATGGTCATTATATTGCATATTGTTATCTTCAAAGTAGTTGCTCAGATTACCAGGTACAAGCATGCAAAACTATTCAACCAATATAAGTACTGTTTCTTTCAGTGAATTAATAGAAATTAGTAGTTCATTTATCTTAGCTATCATGTGTATGCATACATACACACACACACATATATATATATATATCCCCTTCACTTAAATTTATTTTTACAAACCTTAAAAACTGAAGATAGTGATATTTTCCTACATGTCCCATACCCAGGTTTTTCCATTATTAACATCTTACTTTATTAAAGTGCATTTGTCCTACATAATGAACAGATATTGACACATTATTTTGGATCCATGTGCACAATTATTTAGATCTCTTGGGCAGGGATTATACAGTGGTACAGTGCTTGCTTTGAATGTGCAAGCAACTGGGTTTGATTCCCTGCATAACAAAAAGAATATGAAAAATTTAGCTTACTCTTTTAATTGAAAAAAGTGTATTAACTCATACACAAAAAATAAAACTTCAATATTTTAACATTATGTCATATGGTTTAGGTATGTGTTGTGTAATGTTTAAATTAAAGAAACATATCTAGTTTATATGTTTACAGTTTTTCAGATGATTATCATTCATTTATAGTGAAGCATTCCAAGTATTTTCTTTTTAAATTTTGAAATGCGTACTATATTTTATTACCTGTAATCACTCAGTAATGCAAGAACTTCTGATTCTCCCCCCACAGCTATCACTTAGTACCCACTCTTACTGCACCATATCACAAACTCTGCTCTTCCTAGTCCGTGGTGCTCACCACTCGATTCTCACCTTCTGGGAGATCAACTTTTCCTTTTATTTGTTTAGTATTATTTTAAAGAGAAAAAAATAACAAAATAACAACAACAAAGACTATAGCAAAACAACATAAGAACAATACAGGATTTCAAAACATTTTAGACTACACATATGCATGAAATTACACAGCATTTGTCTCCCTATCACTACCCTGTTTTGCATGAACATAGGGATCTCTAGTTCTGTATTGTCACATGTGAGAGGATCGGATTCTTGTTTACGGCTGGATAGTATTCCATTGTGCATATGTATACATTTCTACATCCATTCATCAGTTGATGAACAGCTTGATTATTTCCATTTCTTGACTACTGTGAATACCGCTGTTAATTTCTTTGCTTAAAAACAAAAAACAAAAAATAACTACCATTGCAGGGTCTCCACCTAGACATCACATCACATTTATTTCACATGGTTCTTTGGTTTATTCTTTCTGTAACAGATTCAAAGACTTGTTTTCAAAGACCTAGATAACTTTAGAGTGTTAGTGAGCTAGTTTGTAGAATCTTCCTGAACTGAAATTTGTCTTCTGTATTTTCTCATAATCAGACTGTGGCTGTGGAATTTTGTAAGACAGAATCCAGAGGTGAGACGGCAATTTCACCACATTGTATGAAAGGTGCATCTTAGCAGAAGGATTTATCACTGCTGCTATTAACCTGACTCAACTGTTGAAATACCCTTTTCAGCTTTCCCAACTATGTGTATATTCTTTCTTTACATTTTTCCATATTGTACTTTTGGAAGAAAATCATTGCACATAACTCACATAAATTGTGAAGACATATACTTCTTCTTGAGGGGACAGCTACACATATACATTACTTATAATTCTGCATTTGTCTCTTTTACCATTTTTATATATTTATTCAATTATTTTTTCACATATGAATGGATATTTATTTTAATCTTTGACTTATAGTCCTATATAAAATTTATTATTCTATACCCTCAGTGTCTGTGATTTTGAAATTTGGGACTTCTTTCATTTTTGTCCTGGGTTATTTGCATCTCCTTGCTTTGGCTTACATGTTGGTTTTGTTGAGTACTTATTTGTCTTCTAGCATTATAAGATTTTCAGGCTCAGTGTGTGTAGTTTCTGCCCCCGGCCTCAGTTTAGTCATTTCTCCAGATATAACTGATTGTTCTTATTGGGGAAAGGTATTAGAAGCAACATCTGATTATGCTTACTTATGAAGGATATCATTGATTCCAGAGTCTCTCAAATGCTAGAGAAATAAAACACACAGATCTGATGCAGTGTAATGCACTTATAAGTATTTCTAGACAATCATTTATAAATTAAATTAAACATCAATAAATATTCTATACAGTTCTTTGTTGCTGCTTTTAGATGCAACTCTAACTCATTTACTACATGGGCTGTTTTCCAACTCTACTCCATTGTGAGATACTAGACTCCCAATATCCACTGTTCATTTACTTAAATTTATTAATTTCTACATACAGTTGCTTTAGAAACTGTAACCTATACCTTACTGTAGAGGAAGTTTATCAACAATAATTTATTACTGTTTGATTTTTTAAAATTTTAGTTATAAATGAACCAGTCATTTCCAGTTACAGGTCATTGTCTTTTTCCCAATTTTCATCTATGAATCATATAATTTCCATCATAGAATTGTAAAATAGTTATCTTATTTTTTGTAATTTGTGTTGTATCCTTACATCACCTTACCTCCTAACCTAGTTCTTCTAGTTAGCATATGTGATATTGTAAATTTTATGGGTTTTAACAATTAATAGTGTCATATATTCAGCATTAAAAAAATCAGACAGATCAATTTCTTTTTTATTTTACAAATAAAAGAAGGAAAACATATTAACAAACAGACATCCATTTACAAGATAACATAAGAACAATTCAAACAATACAGAGTTACAGACAAAGTGGTAGGAAATTAACAATAGTTTCTGTATTACATATTGATAACTTCAAAGTGGTTTCTCACGAAAACAAATAGAGACATACAAGCTTGGTCAAATAAGTAGAAAATTCTCAAAAGAAAGAGCACCTGGGGTGAGGGAAAAGAGAAAAGAAAGAAGGGGAAATTATGTATGTATGTATACACAGGATAGCTAAAATAGATGTACTACTGACTTCTACCATTTTATCGAAAAGAACAATCAATGAATACTTATTAGACAGAACAATTTCAACACTCTAAAATTTTTCCTCATTTTTCTATTCAACAGTTCTTTCCCTGCTTTCCTGGCAACCACTGTTCTGTTTAATGTCACTATAGTTTTACATTTTGCAGAACATTTTCTAAATGGAAAAATGTACTATATAACTTTTTAGATGATTTTCTTTTACTTAACAGTATGCATTTATGATTCACCTTTGTCTTTGTCCTGTTAAAATTAGTATACAATTTTCACTGATAAGTAGTTTTCCATTAGGAGATTATACTACATATATAGATATATTCACCTGCAGAATAAATATTTTCCTCCATTTTATGGCAATGATAAACAAAGCTTTTACAAAATATTTACCTTCTGGTTGAGGGGAGCACATAACTTTCAAATCAGTTGCATGAAAACCATAGGATCCTGATCCTTGAGTGATGTAGTAAAACTACATTTAGCTTGTAATTAAGGTCTAAACTGCCTGGCTAAGTAACTGCACAATTCTGCATTCTTACAAGCAATGAATCATAGCTCCTGTTGTTCTGCAGCCTTGCCACAATTGATCATAGTACATTTTGTGTGTGTGTGAGTGTGTGTGTTAGGTTTGTTGGTCATGCTAATGTTAGGTCAATATTTTACTTTGCATTACCTTATGAGTGTATTTTTTTTCATATGCTTATTTGCCATCTATATGATTTGGTGAGTTGTGTGTTAAGATTTATTTTCCAAGGCTGGGGATTTAGCTCAGCAGCACAACACCTACCTGGAAAGCGCAAGGTTGTGAGTTCAATTCCTGGTACCAAAAATAAAACCAAAAAAAAAAAGATTTATTTTCCTTTTTTTTGGAATTGGGTCATTTATTTTGCTTTGTTGTGTTTTCAATGTTCTTTGTAAGAGTGGATACAAGTTATTTATTAAATAAGTGTTTGTAAATGATTTCTTCCTTTCTCAAGTTTAACTTGATTCTCTTAACAGTGTTTGGTAGAACAGAAATTTGCAATTTTAATAGAATCCAATTATATAATCAATTATTTCATCAGTTGTGATTTTGTGTCATATATAAAATGTGGCTATCAAATGTAAGATCACTTAGGACTTCTTTTTCTTCCAAAAGTTACATAGTTGTGCATTTTATGTTTAGGCTTGTATGAGATACTTTTTATGCAAATACTCAAGTTAAGTGTCTTCTTTCCCTCTCTCTACCTTGTGCACATAGAAATTTCATTGTTCCAACATCATTTCTTTCAAGACCATGCATTTTCTATTGAATTGTCTCTTTTGCAAAATCAGTTACCTATAATTTCATGAATCTATTTTAAACTATCGATTCTGTTTAATTGATCCATGTGTCTATTGTTTTTGCAATGCCATAATGTCTTGAATATTATAACTTTATAGAGACTGAGTAAAGATTAGTATTAATTCTTCACATTTCTTTTTCTCTCCAGCATTGTGTTGACTTAGCATTTTGCCTTTCCATATAATTTCAGAAGTTTGTCAATATCTGTAAAATTTCTTTCTGAGATTTAGATTGAGATTGTATTGAAAATATAAATGTAGATGAAAAGAATTGCTAATATGAAGACTAATGATCTCTGAACATAACTTCTTCTGTTAGACTTCTTTTATTTATTATATAAACTAATACCTTGGTTCACACAGGCTGCTGTTAGCAAACAATTCAGCTTGCAAACAGGCGCTATCAGCAAAATTTTGTTTCCATTAGTGATTTCTGCACTGGGTGGGTAGCACAACCACGGCCATCTTCCTTGCCTGAACACAAATGCAGCTATCTTCGCCAGAACCATGGAATAACTAGTTTGTAAATCAGGGTACTCCTGAAAATCCATTTGGCTCCTATACTTTTTATGAGAATTATACATGTGTTTTCTTTGTTATTATAAATTTTTCAAATTTAATCCCAACTATTTACTCATTGGACACTGCACAATTTTATGACTTTCAGAAGAATTTTGATTATTGTTTTCTTCTGCCTCCACACAAACACTTATGAAGTCTTTCTGCTCCTTTCCAAACTGCATACATTTTTTTCTTTTCTTCTTATACTGTCCAAGAGTCTCATATGATTTTGCAGAGGACTGGTGAGAAGGTCCTTATTGACAAGGCATGCTTAATCATGCAAGTGTAATTTACTCTGAAAAAAATCACTACATTGTTAATTAACCTTGGTGTATGTGGATCATATGCCTACATCCAAAAAAAGGTTTAAAGTAAATAGGTTTTATACACTTACTGTGTCACCGTATCAGGGAAAACAAAGTAAGGTTATACTCTGCAATATTTTATTTTGTTACTAGAGTGAGAGCTAAGCTAGATTTTCAATTTGATTGGGTTGAGATATACCTAAGGGATGAGTAAAGTACATTTCTGGGAGTATCCAGGTGGATCATGGAAGCAAGATCTTTGGTGCTATTAAAGTTTAAATTTAAAATGTCCTTGAAAAGGTGCATGTATTCAGAGGTGAGGATTTCAGGTGAATGGATGATGGTGGCACTAAATCCATCATGGATGGATTCACTGACGAGTTCATATTGGAATGTGCTCTTAGGAGGAAGGGCTTGTTTGGTTTGGGTTCCTAGGGGCACGAACAGACCTGGAACAGAGCACCTGTTCACCACACCCTTCTACCGCTCCATTTCTGCATTGAAGCCAGCTAACAAAGGACTCATCTAGCTGGAACTATAAGCATATCTTAAGTTGAATGGGTCAGACAGTGTGTCAAGCAACAAGAAAATTGAGTAATATGGATTCTATATCTGCTCCTTCTCTGTTTCCTCTCTAGTATTCATCCCAATCTTCTCTGCTTCCAAGGAACCATTACGGAGCAGCATTCTCCACCACACCACTGTGTCATGATGTTTCTACATGGATCCAGCTGACCAAGGACTTAACTGTCTAATACCATGATAAAAAAAAAAAACCTCTCTTGTTTTGAATTTTGAGTGCTATATATTTTTACCAACAGAAAAAATAAACCTGACTAATACAGAAAGTCGGTACTAGAGAAGTATACCCATTGATGTGACTCCATGTGACCATGTGGTTCAAAAGACTTGGGAACTGGTTTACAAAAGGACTTTGGAAGAGTTTAAGGGTATGTTTTAGCATACTATACATAGATTCTGATGCAAGATTCTGGTTAGAGCTCAAAAGAGATAAATGCTGAAGCAGAATGTGCATGGTAAATGCTAGGCACATGAAGTTTCAGATGATAACAAGAACTATGAAACTATGCTTGATCCACTTTGACAGAGAATTGGTCTACATTTCTCCAATTTTTTTAAGAATTTGTGTGAGACTAAATTTACAGGTGGCAAAATACTTAATCTCGTAGAAGAAATTTCAAGGCAGCTCAGTGTTCAAGGTGTCACACAGGTACTGTTGTCTGCTCTCAGCCAGATTTAGAGAGAATCATCACCAAAAACATGGCAGAAATGTCTGGAAAACATGAATCTTGGCCTAAAAAAGTTGTGTGTGTAAAGATGGAGCCAAATAAATAGTGGTTGTTGCAACAATTCATGTTATTAAATTGAAACCAAATACAGTAAAACCTTAGCCTGCAGCTGCAAATCATTCCCAAAACATGCTTGTAATTCAAAACATCTGTATATCGAAGTGAATTTCACCAAACATCGTATCGCAGCAATATGTGTGCACCCATGTTTATAGCAGCACAATCTGTAATTGCTAAATCGTGGAAGCAACCCAAATGCCCATCCACCGAGGAATGGATAAAAAAATTGTGATACTTTTATACAATGGAATATTGCTCAGCTATAAAGAAAGATAAACTCAAGACTTTTACAGGTTAATGGTCACAACTAGAGACCATACTCATAAGTGAAATAAACCAGACTTGCATGTCTAAGCAATGTAGTGTCTCACTAGTATAAAAACCTGAAAGAGTGAATAAAAATTAGGAGGTATGATAGACATTATGAGAAGAAAGGAAACTACTCAAAAGTAAAGAGCAACTGGGGTGAGGGAACAGAGAAAACGAAGAAGGGCAAATGAGAATATTCTCGTGAAAACAAATATAAACATACAAGATTGTCAAGTAATTAATCATTAACTGTTCCTTTCAGTTACTACTGACTTCTATCACTTTATAGGATGACTTTTACTCACTAACAGAATGACTCCTACTGTTGGCTCAATAGAATCTTTTTCTTTTTGTGCAGCTTTAATTAGGAACCCATCCATGACTTTTGCCTCCTTTTGAGGACTTCACGGAAATGAAATGATATTGCAATGTCCTTAAACAAATTCGTTGCCAGCACCACTACAGCTTTATGTGAGTGGTTTTTTTCTACAAAATTTTGTGGTTTCCCACATTTTACACATTTCCCTAATCTTATCGCAAGTGAGAGATTTCTCTGCCTTGTTCTCCTCCTGCTCTATAGTGGAGATGGCCTCCATAACCTCTGGTTGTTGGGAGATGAGCACCCACAGTTCTGCAGTGAGCTGGGGAGCGGGCAGAGAGAGAGAGGGAAAGAGACAACTGACTCAGGTGTGAGCATGCAATGGACATCATATAATACTTGTATTGCAAGACATAGATCATTTATCAAGTTAAAATTTACTGTTTGTTTCTCTTGAGGAACACTTGCAAAGAAGTTAAATAGCACAAGGTTCAAGGAGAAAGAAGTCTTGAAAATCCCTAAGGAATGAGCAATACCCCTTCAGTCTTAGTCTCAATGGCCCAAAAATACAGTACCCTCTACTGTGTCCTCTGTTCGAAAACAGGTGCTTACAAAATGGTTCCTTAGAATTCGTCTTGCTGTACTCGCCTATCCAAGCATTCAGAAGCCTGTACAGTCACGAGTTATGGCCATGGCCCATGGCAGCCTCGCTAATGTTTGCAGTGGCAGCAGACCTTGGCATCACTTACTTCATAGTGGTTGTTTAGGTTTACAGCATTTTAGAGTTATGAGGTCAGAGAGGATTCCACACATATTTCAAAGGAATGCCTATGAGGGTAGGCCTGTATCCCTGACAGGGGCATACAAGAGGCTGTAAGGTTACACTGAAGGTAAAGTGAAGTCTCCTCCCCTACACTGGAGTCTCTTTTCCAGAAATGTGAAATTCTGCAGAGGAAAACCACAGACTTTGGGTACACCAGGGAGAACTAAGAGGCCATATGCACCACAACCATCAAGACTGTAGAAATGGTGCAACACAAGATTTCTGGGACTCATCTCATTCTATTGCATAAACTAAGTGCTGGATTTGGATCTTCAGGACTTAGTGTTTTCCCTGTTGGATTGTTCTACATTTTTTTCCTTTGAAATGGGAATATTGTCTCTGTCACTGTATTTTGGAATTACGTGTCTTGTTTATTTTTACAATGATTAACACTTTAGATTTTGCCTTGAGTCTCACAGAAAATTTTGGTGGGTTTTTGTTTGTTTGTTTGTTTCTTTTGTTTCATTGATCTTGTTTGTTTGTTTGTTTGTTTTGAGACAGGGTTTCACTATGTGATCTAGTCTGGCCTTGAACTTGCTATTCATCTCAGGCTAGCCTCAACCTCATGCCAGTCCTCCTGCCTGAGCCTCCAAGTGCTGGGACCACACGCATGTGTCACCATATTCAGCTCTCAGAGGAAACTTATTTGGACACCTGTGCAATGCTAGAACAGTTGAGACTTTGAGGAGAAGATTATTGTAATTTCGGTCATACAGAGGACAGCATATCATATTAGTTGGAATAATGATCTTTTTTTGGTAATTAGGTAAGGTTTAAGGAGATAGACTTGTTTGAGTTTCAAGTTGACAAGCAGTGGAAGTTGACAGTTAAAGTGGGCAGACAACTTGATGGAGTCCAGGCAACACTTCTGGATGTGTTCAGGTAGGTCATAGAAATATGACACTGGACTTTGTACCTGGCCTCTCACCCCTTCCTCTCTCATGTCACTCTCACCTGCTCTGCTTTCTGACATTTATGAGCTAAGCATTTTTGCTCAACATGCCTCTCTGCTGTGATATTTCTGCCTTGCATACTGAGGACTATGGACTTAAACCTCTAATGCATTGAGCTAAAATGAACTTGTTTTGTCTTAAATTGTGTGTGTCAGGTATTTTGTACCAGCACCAGAAATGATGACTAATGCAATACATTACTTACTTACTTTTTCACTTAATTACCTATTTTTGCAATGCTGGAGATCAACTCCAGGGCCTCATAGAAGATAGGAATGTCTTCTAATACTGAATCAGATCTCTAACCTCTTAATATTTATTTCATATGTAATAACATGACTTAAAACACTTACTATAAACTTAAGTGTTTTAAAGTTTACAGATGGAATTATAGCTATGCCCTTACTCAATGCAGGAATACATTTCTGATATCTATCTAATTTAAATTCTATTTGATAGAAATACCCTTTGTGAGTTCTGTTCAGTATAATTTCTTATGTACTATGTTTATGCTACCATTATGTGATATATATTTATGCATTTTACACAATTTTTTTTCTTTTCTTTTCTACATGGATTATAAACCAAATTCTTTTAAAAGTTAAAATAGAAGAAATTTCTTGAAAACAAATGTAAGTTAAATGTAGTTTTTATGTATAGATTTATAGATTTTCTGTAAAGAAGCCAGAGTTGACAAAATATTTTCTTTAAAATACATTCTGAAATAAATTAATTGTCATTTTTTAAATGAAGTTTTTCTAGAAAGCCTAAACTTATTTTATGTTCTTCTTTGTAATGCTTTGGTCATGAAAAATAAGTCCTGATTATTTTGTAGTCCCTTTGGTTTTAGAAATTCATCTTCTAAATATAAGCAACTTCTTTCTGAGATAATACAAAAAAACTTACTATTAGGAAGAAGATAGACAAAATACTGATAGAACATTTGTTAAACATGACTCAAACATTCTGAGGCATTTTGTTTTACAAATAACCACCTGCAATCCCATGATTTGACTGAGCTGAAAAATGCCACAAGGTCCTGTTGTCAGCTGTGATTACTTGATTGCATTTTTTTAACTCGGAGTAAAAATATTTTAAAATTTGATATTCCTTACTGAACATTCAGTTAAGAGGAACACTTAACCATTTTACATTACCCCGTCACTAACAGAACAAGTCATTCTTTCACCACCCATTATATACTGGCCAATACTGCATCATTTAATTGCAAAGTTGAGCAACAGTACGTATAAACATCTGGAATATCATGTATGCTAAGAAAGCTAGAAAGAGATGTTCATACAGTACAGGAAATATAAAGATTATAGACATTTTCTGGGTATTATTCTATCTGTGGTGGCTAAGAAAGGTTTTATAGAAGTGCTATATTCCTGTTTTCTAGTAGTTTAGAGAGTAAACAAGTTTCTGTTGTTTTACCAATCAAATAGCTTATTATAAAGTAAGTATTTAATATAAAAGAGATGTAAGTTCAAAATCAGTAATACAGATTCCTTGCCTCAAGAAATGGACTATGTATACACTCTTCTCTCTATATCTATACCTATAGATAGTTATAAATAAATAATATATGTCATAATGTAATGTGTAGTAATATAATATATATGATATATTATTTGATTGCATTTTTATAACTCAGAGAAAAAATATTTTAAAATTTGATATTCTTTACTACATATAATATATATAATACGTTATAAATACATATATATATTATAGAACAGGTGGGCTTTTGGAAAGTGATTAAGACATCAGAGTGGACCACCCTCAGAATCCTGGAGGCTTTATAGGGAGAGAGAGACCAGAAGAAACAAACACATACACACATACATGAGTTCTCTACCTCTGTCCATGTGATGTCTTATGCTGCTCGAGCTGTCTTCCAACCAGAAAGCCATCACCAATTTGAACATAACAATGACCTAAAATAAGCATCCTAAAAGTTACCCAATGTGTGTTACTGTTATTAGCAAGAGAAAACAGACTAATGCACCATTCTTTTATATTTTCTCATTTATAATAAATAATCTTAAACATTTACTTTTTATACTGAGAATTATATTAGCAGTGTAATTTCCTTCAATTGACAAACATAATCTAGAAATTCAAAAGTACAAAGAATTCAACAATTTTTATGCATATGTTTATATACATTCACATCTACATATACAGGATATGTGTTACCTGTGTTACTGTATATCTAATGTACACATTAGGTCTACACATATAGGATATGCTATATATGCTTATTGCTTCTCAGTCTTTCTGCCTGATGTTACAGTATTACTTCTTTTATTTATTATTTTTCTATTTAGAAATTTTCCTGTCTGGTCTTTTAGATTAGCTTTGCTGTTGGCAATCTCTATTAGTTTTTCATCATTTGAGCATCATTTTCTCATCATGACCACAAGTTATTTTCTCTGAATACAGTACTGTCAGTCAATTTTTTTTTTATTTTGCAGTTAAAGAAAAAATGGGATACTTCCCTCTTGCATCCATATTCCTGATAAATAATCTCTGTGACATCTGTGTCACCTGAATTTTGGCATCTTTTGACTGTCTTTTGTATTCAAGTTGTAGTTTTAAAGTTTATTTTGCTCCTGTGATCATGGGCTTTGTTTGTTTTTTTTTTTTTTCCTTTGCTGCTTCAGGAGAAATGGGGAGAGATGATCTACTTACTACCCAGTGGGAATAGAGCATGGCAGCTCCATCGGATTTCTGTTAGTACTGACCAAGGACATTGTCTTCTGTCACACGTACCCTCTGTGGACCTGGGTGGTGGTGAAAGTACTGATTCTCCACAGGTGTCTTATGATACCATCTGAGCATAAAGATGAGGGGTGCTTCATCAACTCTGCGTGGAGTGGCACTTCAGGGACCCTATATAGTCACTGACATGGGAGGGATGGTTATGCCTCATTAGTGATGAGAACAAGCAAAAGTCCAAGCTCCAATTATTCTGGGTTTGAAACCACATGAGGTGGGACGTATGAAGAGACTGAGTCTCCTCCTTTATAGTTTGGTGGATTTGATGGGTTTGGGATTCTACAGGATATCAGAGGCGGAGGCTGGATGGAACATCTCCCCCTGTAGTTCTTTTATTTTTCTGTCAAAACTATATTTATTGTCTACTGTGTTCTTAAATTAAACTTGTAGGTAAATATCTGAGTTCCAGAGGCAGGATGTTGCTTTTCTCAACATTATTCATCCATTAATTGGGGTTTTAGAATCTCAGATCGGTGACTGATTTTTAGAAAATTGTTCTTAATGTTACCTTGGATAGGAAGGAAGAACAACGGTTTCATTCTAGAAAAAAATTGTTCTGTGACAAATTTGATCTTAAAGATGTTTTCCTGTGAATAAGAAAATGTAATACCTATGTACTAATATTTCTGGTGAAAATTCTTAACTTTATTTTTATCATATATTCACCATTTAGCTTTTGACAAATTCTGCCAGGTCCTGTTTTACAGAATCTCATCATAAAAACTTTCAACATAAAATTCATATATGCCATGTGATTACATGAAGTATGATAAAATACACAGGGACCATATAATTTTTTAAGCAAGATTTTATGGTAAAAGACACATTTTCATGAACCCCCAAATACCTCTACTTGCTTTAATACCCTTACCAATCATTCCTGTCACTTTACCAAGCAGTGCTGAAAGCCCTCTTTCATGAGTATCTATAGTTGTGTATCTTGGTTGCCTCAGTGTCTTGAGTTGATTTCAAACATTTACTTTCCATGGACATTTTGAATTTGGGCAAGAATAGATGTGGTGAACAAAGAGTCAGAGGGCACATTTTAATGCATCTAAGGTCCTGTTCTTCCACTGGATGGCTCTCAACAGTAGTATTGAAAAACCTCTCATGAAAGATGACTTCCAGAATTGCTTCAGTCAGTGACAAGATAAATGGGAGAAGTGTGTTTGAAGTGAGGGGGAGGGGCTGGGGATGTAGCTCAGTGGCACAGCTCCTGCCTTGCAAGTGCAAGGTCCTGAGTTTGATTCCCAGTATCCCCCCCCACAAAAAAAAGAAAAAGTGAGGAAGTGTACTTTGAGGGGGATTAAAAGAAACATCTTTTTACTGTAATGCATTTTTAAAATTTTAACCAACCACCTCATATTTTTTATTCATAGCAGCCACTCCTGTTTATTTCAGTTTGGGTTTACATGGTTGATTTCAACAGCGAGAAGTGTGTTTGTCTTCTTTTCCCCAGGGATCACAAAGAAGTGATACACCTGACATTTGGGAGGAGCTTTGTAAATGTTTATCAAAAGACTGAAAAACTGTAAGGACAAACATAGTGAAAAACATAAGCTCCATGATCCAAACTTACTTTAAGTGCACTTTAGAAATAAGAACATACTTTACATTAGGAAGGATACTTTGAAGATTTTTATAATGGGGTGATCACAGAAAGTCTTGCTATCTCCCAGCACTCCAGGCATATGCACTGCAAAAGCCAAGCCTTTCCTGGGGTTCGGGGCTTTCAAATGATGCCCCCAACCAGGGGAGGTCAAGACTGGACTTCAGGGCTCTTTCTTCTCATCATGCACCACAGAATGTTTTCCTGCAGAAACCATGTTGTCACAAGTGTCCTGACAATGCTTTCCAAAGATTTCAATTTGCTGGGGACTGAATCACCTTATATTCTGATTACTTCTTGTGTATACTTTATTCCCATAAACATTATTATTTTAGTACAAAAAATATAAACATGGTAGTGGTGGCAAAATAATATTAATAGCAAATACTAACTAACCCCCCTAACCAGGAACTGTACCAAATGTTTCAAGTATACAAACTCCACAACAATTTACAGATTATGTCTGAGTAGTTGTTCAAAATCAAAGCTAGCAAGGAGCAAAGAAACATTCAAATAGTGTATTATCTCTGAAATGTTTGTACTAAATCTCTTTTGCACTATCCTGGACTTGTTTGTATTTAAATATACTTTTAAAATTTGTGTGGTTGTTGACAGAGTTAAATAATGTTACTCAAACTACCAAAGACTTGTACCCATGTGAAGTATGTGATATATTTTAATATTTCCTTCAAACAGAAAAGGTCACACTTTAGATATTATTGAATAATCAACCATTTTGGTGACAGTTGGACAAAATAGAGTCTGTTGTTCCAGGCATAGGTCAAATAATGCATTATTTTAGTTGAGGAGTGTTTGCAAGTAGTCTATAGCATATTTAATAAAATCATTTAAGATCTTTATAGATGTCTTGAACTTGGTGAGTACATCAGTTGGTGTCTAAGATTACTCTGTTAATTCCCTGTGGAAATTCAATTCTAAATTGAAATAATGATTCTAAAGAGACATGATAATTACCATTTCAGAAACTATTATTTGACACACAGTAGGTTTTCTATATTGCATTGTTACTGTTTGAGCATTAAATCCCCGAAAATATTCATACATTGAAATTCCTGTCTACAGAATATCATCAGGCTTAGCAATAGCACCTGAACCTTTATTCAACTGACGTTCCCAGGCACACATAAAATTTATCAAGGTTACATGACCTATGCAAGTGTAGAATTAAATGTTTAAGGTTTTTTTTTTCCACACAAGGGAAAAGAAAACAAGTTGTGTGTTTATGTAGATCTCATATGTAATCTCAAATCTCATTTTTCCTTTTATCTATAGCTGATATTAACAGAATACTTGTTGGTGTTATGTGATAAAAGCCAACAGAAAAACCTTCAAAAGTTGGCAGATGTAATTAAGCATTCGGATCAGCGTTTCAAATTAAAATGGTCATTATTCTGGCTGTTCTTGCCTTAAACAGTGAGCCCTTAAAAGCAAGGAATAGGGTTTTCATGGAGTTCAGATATGTTTTCTTGTTCTTAAAAACATAAGCTGCTAAGTAAAAGTACCTATGCAGGGAGGAGATAAAACCGCAAAGACTAGGAGCTGAGACACCTTCCCAGGTAACACCTAGCAAGAAAATGGGACCTCAAATATGTAATACAACAAGCATTGTTAATTTCCTACCACTTTGTTTGTAACTCCGTATTGTCTGTACTGTTCTTTTGCTATTTTGTAAAACGTTGTCTGTCTGTTAATGTTTTCCTCCTTTTATTTTTAAAAGAAAACAAACAAACAAAAAAAAATGGGACCTCAGTAATGTAGATATAAGGAACTGAATTCTGCAAATAGCCATTTGAGTATGAAAGAAGATGCTGAGCATTAGGTACCATGGCAACCAATGTGATTACACTGTTCTGAGACTTTAGGCAGAGGAACCAATGAAGCCAGGCCCAGACTCTTGATTCATAGAAACTGGGAAATAATATCCAGCTTATGCAATTTAATTTTGGTGATCTTCTATGTAGCCATAGATACCTAACACAGACTAACCCTCAGAGAGGTCTCCCATCTCTACTTATAAAACCTACCTTGGCTTCAGTCACTATTTTTATTGTACATTTCTTCCATTACAGTTTTTGACTCATGCCATAGATCTCATTGTCCCTGAAATCATCAAAATAATTCTTCATGAATATATTTAATACACTAATGCCCTGTGTATTTCCATCTGTGGAGAAAACCTATTCTGCTCCATTAAGACACAGGCATATTTAAGTACATGATTTTCTACTTCTCAATCTCAAGCTGGCTCACTGTACTGACATTTTACTAGTGAGAATATTTAATTGTAGAAATTAAAATAAACACCCAAAGCTGAAAAAGTAAGTACTTCATAACTCAGATACTAGCCAAACTTATAAAATACATTAACTAGTGCAGCACATACAAAGTTTTGAAGGCGACCAAATGTAAACATAACTATTTGAAGAAAGACATCATTTTTAAGATGAGCTTTAATTTGCTGTGTTTTATGAGATCCAAAAATTTTTTTCAAAAATCAAAATGTATTTTTGTTTCTGGTATTCATCTTATTTAGTTTGAAAAGATATTTGACTAATACATCAGGGATGTATTAGAGAGTTACTAATTTCATTTGAAAAGCAAATGTCATTGTGTTCCTACAAATACCCAGATCGTAACTTTTACAGCTCCCAGACAGCATATTATCTCTTAGTGTTCTTTTTTCTCTGAAATAGTTAACTTCTGCTTTAACATATTTATCTGTAAGGATAAATAATTCCTTAGGATAAATCTGTAACATAAATTTTACCTATTTTTACATTTTTTCACATTATGGGAAATTCTAAAATTTCAAATGAAGCAATTCTTCATATGCTTCTAGTCTCCTCTCTATAGTTACAGAAAGTATTATTTCCTACTTGTGAAATTTGGCTGATGCCCTTTCAAATACCTGAAACAATTTACTCAGTTTCTATAATATGGTTGATCTGCCTTGTGCATTGGTCTCACATATCTTACACAAAACCTAACAGATGGACTTGAACTTCCCTTGCAAATATTTGTCACTGATCTTGAAATATTGCAAAGAGTGATAGTATTCATCTCTCTATTTTTTTTTGGGGGGGGGGTACTGGGAATTGAACTCAGACCTTGTGCTTGCCAGGCACGCACTTACACCACTGAGCTATATCCCCAGCCCCTCATCTCTCTAGTTCTGAAGCCACTTTGCAGTCCAATGTTTCACCAGTATTTCTCTATCTTATCAGTAGTAAGGAAATGAAATTGCTTTGCTTTTCTTAACTTCCTCAGAGTGTACCCTACTTTTCCTTGCTTCTTGACACCTCCTTCTGAAGCATAATTGAAGAAAGAGATGCAGCAACATGTTGGAAAAGAAGAATTATGTTTCTTCCCTAACAAGTTATCATTTGGAAGCTAACTGTGATCAAAGGCAATCTGAAAGGTTTTATTCCTCTGTGGGTGAATATTTTTAACTAGATCAAGACTGGTTGGAACTAAAAACAAAAACATCCCAGGGTTAACGTATTCACACAAGGTAAAATCCTGATCCCGTTGGAACTTCCTTTGGATCAGAGGAGTTTATGTTCAATGAAGTTTATACTCAATGAATCTGAGGGGCAGCAGACTATGATAAGTTGAGCTTTCTCTACACTAAAGTTTGAGCATTTTCTTACTGATGTCTATTTGCGTCTTACGCTGTTCTATAATCTCGCTCAAATAGATTTAGCCTCTATTTTAACTATTTTGCCGACAGCAAAATCAATGCAAACAGGCTTAAGCAGCAAAAGAATTTATTGATTCATGTGAGCACAAACCTAAATTGTGGCACTGGCCCCTGGTTTCTCCCAGCTTCCCTTGCTCTGCATCCCTGCGTAGTGGCCAGCTGCCTGGATTCCTAGATGCTTGCTTGTCAAAATCCAGGGCAATACAAAGCTATTCTTGGAGTAGTCTGGAAAAGCCTTGAGAGTTATATTGATCAGATCTGTTTAGAGTATGTGTTCATCCTAGGTAAATCAGATGGCCAGGAAATGTTATTCCAGAATGTGTTTAGGCCCCCGTTACCTGCTACACATGCATCCCTGCAGAGGAACCTGTCTCAAGCCATTTAGACAGAACACTGGAAGCACACATGTCAAATGAAAAGTGGCCCACAGCAGGAAGATGCAAATGGGTGTTGGGGTGTCAAATAATACCTATCCAGGGACAGTGGTTTTCGTGGAAGTTGTATTTCAGAAGGATCTACATTTGTTTGGAAATTCCAAGCTTTATAATGGACCTTTAAACATGAGATTCATTTGAGTCAAGGGTTTTTGCCATATAACTTCATTCTATGTACTTCCTCTGTCTGCGGTAGCTTTTTACTTCTTTTACTGGTATCCACCATCTGCAGGCGTTTAGTGGCAGTTTATAATAAGCATTGTCCAGAGACTGGCTGTGTAACAGCGGCTCGATGACAACCTTTCTCCCTGGCCCCATTGACAAAGGTGGATTCCATTTTTGCTCATAAATGTTTCAAGAACGCAGATGAAATACCTAAATCAGTCTAATGAACAATTAAATGTGATTTTCAGTCTGTACAGATTTTACTTAATGCTGAGATTTTCTCCAAAAGACTCCAGAACTACAGTTTTTCTAGAATTTCTTTGTCCAACCCTTCACAGAGTCTGAAAGGCTGAACTTCGATGATGAAGTCATAAAATGGCCTTCAATCCCATAGCCATTTGCTTCCACTTGTGCATTTAAATTTGTAGCAGAAAGCTAAATGTTTAGCTTAATTGCCCTACTATGAAATACAGAGATTTATGAAAGGACGCTAACAGCCTGTCCCTGTGCCATCGTTGAAAAGGCTCACTGGGTATTCAATAATAGGAATGGAAAAAAGCGTAAGTATAAAGAGGCAAAAATTACATTTAAATAAACATGGCAAAAAGGTTTCCATGGTACAGGGAAAAATTAAATCAAACAGTGGGGTTCTTTTCAATTCAAGCCTTTAAGAATAGGCAAGATGTAATGTTCTTTATTTGTCAGACAAGTGACACAGTTAATATGTGCTAATTGCACAGGATTGGCCTCAGTTATGTCAGTTAATTAAACCCTATTCTAATAGGCACTGACCAAACCTCCCTATGTGGTGGGTAGGCAGAAAAATGACAGGTGCATACAGTGGGTCCCTCTCCTACTTGGAAGAAGAAATCAATACTGATTTAGTTGTAGCCGAATTGAGCCATTTTGTCTGCAGTCTTTTTATCTGTAAGGCCCCCTGGCCATCAGTGTGGGAAAACATTCACGGAACGAATGCGTTTAGCAGGAGTAATCATCATCATCGTGAAGTGCTTATCAGAAATGAAGACAAAATGCAATTAAGCTAGATTTACAGTTGGACCAATAATTACCACTCAGATGTTTCAGCTGAATGGAAAATACATGATTGCAAACCATGACATTTGTGTTCGATTGCTTCTCCTCCTTTCTCTTGTGATCTCTAACCCTCCTCCATTTTCTTTTCATTTTTTTTTCTCATTTATAAAATATGTCAGTCATGATGTAGCACAGCTGAATAATTGTCATAGAGTCAAATGCTTGCAGATGGTTAATGGAAACAGAAAATTAAATGAACAGCAGTAAAGAAACTCATACAAAATTAAAGAACTCTATTGCAAATTTAAAGGGTCATTTGGTTTCATCAAAAATCAAATAATATGAATATGTTATCCTCTGCATGAAAGAGACTATGTTAAATTGTTTTGAGAGCTGAAAAATGAGCAATCAATGATGTACTAATGAAATTTGTGGGAAAAAATCACGCACTGTCGAACTATACCATAAATGGTCATGTAGTCTCTGCAGAAGGCACACTTTGAGGGTGCAGTTTTTGTGATTTCTCCTTTTGATTTGGTTTAGATTATTTTCACTTAAGCTTTTTGTTAAATTATCGCACTGGTGACAGAATGTTATAAAAGATTGTTACTACAAGCAAAAGGAAAGATTAACCAGACTTCTCACTGACCTCAGGGTAAACAAATAAACTACTCTTCCCAAGTGTTTTGTCCAAAGTCTTTTTTTCTCATAGGACAGAAACCTGACAATTCATAACAAATTCATGATATATCCAAAGTTCAGATCAATGGTCCCACAGCCCTGCAAGGAATATCATGGTTTAGGCCAACTAAGCTCTCATCTGATTGGCATTTTGGAAATATATAATTGATAAAACTTTTGTGAAAAGAAAAGCTGACTTTCTGGTGTAGCACTAGATAGGATGTTGCTTGTTGTCATTCAAAAGTGGATTTCAGTTATAGATTCTTAAGAATAGATCAAGATTACAAAGTATTATAGTCTTCATTCACTCATGTTTATTTTTCATTATCCTCTGCATCTCTGGGAAAGCCAGGAGTCAATATGAAATGTCTTTTGTCCATCACAGAAATGATTTTCTTCTTTGAGGTTTTTTCATATCAAAGGGAAAGAAAAATAAAGACATGTAATTGAGTCTTCAACGAAAATAACTCAGACATTTGTGACATTGCCATGAATGACTATCTAATAGCTGAATATTTTTAATGACTAACAAAATGTTAGAGGGTGTTTGAAAGTGAGTCAGTTTTTCACATTGAAAAACAAGGCTGTAAAATAAATATTCCTAAAAGAACAGTTTTAGAAAGGCTAGAATAGAAGTTTTTGGATAAATCTTTTAAGATGAATCACCGTCTTTTCAAATGCAAAATCAAATGCACCTAATTTTGCTTTAATGAGTAGGAAAATATTATAAACATATCTTTTGTTTCTTTTCAATGATTCTTGATGATTTAAGCTCTTAAACAGATCTCTGACATTTTCCTCACTCAAAGTTGTACTTGTCAGTGGCTTATATATAAAACTGATGCAGAGGGGAAAATGTTAATCAAACTTTAACTACAAAATCCTCTATTTTAAATCATACCCAGAAAAAGTATAGATGTTGTAATTTCATAATAAAGCAAAATATAAGCAAAATTAATTCAATAATTTAAATAGATTATAAATAATTTATAAGGAAGTGTCTAATTCTGTTAATCTAAGGCAATTTTCTATACATTTTTCAGACATTACTAGAATTTTTAAGAATTTTTTTCCATCTTGCCAACAAAAACATTTTCATATGCCCATTTTTGTATTAGAATAATATAGTGCCAGTTGAAATCTAACCATATTAATATTAAATATAGACACTTTCTGTGTGTTGTCTAATACGAGTTCTTTATAGATTTATCACTAATAAAGTGTGTTTGTAAATGAAATTTATAGAATTCATAATTGTTCCCACTAAATGTCATAATTCCTTACTATTTCTAATGAATTATAATTGAGTAAGTTTACTCTTCCTAAAGTAAAAATGCTTATTTTGGTCTGTTGAAATATTGTGGTGTCTAAATATCCAAGCCCTACAAAAAATCCTGTAGTTAATAGTTCTGTTTAGTAGAAAGCACAACTGCATTTCACTCTGATATACTTCAGTATATAGTTGGCCTTAAACATCATAACTTGATACATATAGCTTCTTCTGATGAATATATTTCCTTACACTAATGCTGGAGTTTGAGACATGAGTATAACACATTTGGAAGATCTTTCAAGATTCAAAACAGTACTGAACACCAGGGAAGATATTTCCTTAGCAGTTTGACATTCTGAGGCTGGGACCATTTTAAGAAACAAGAAGTAAATGCCCAAATTTACACACTGCATTTTCAAGAGCTACAAAGGTTTTAAAAAGACACAAGAAGACCATGGCTAGTGGCATGCTACCCTGGCGAGGCATAGTTTCGGGGCTCAAACTTTCCCTGTTCATGCTGCCGGGAGCTTTCCCACAATAGATCATAGCTGAGTCACTGTCTGGCATTATCTTCTACCTGAAGGAGCTGCTTCAGCCAAGAAATGTGTTAGTCCTCACCTCAGTCTGCATCCAAACAATGATACAGGTCTAAGGAGGAAACACCCTTGCCTCACTTTTAGACTTCTCCAAAGGAACACATTCTTGGCAATGCTTTCCTGGGGTCAAATGAAGCCATTTTTACCCCAATAATTTGCAAAGTACTGGTTCAATTTCTCATAGGTGAAGCTTCTGAAAACAACTCTTGATATATTTTTGCATGTTGACTTTCGTCTCTGAGTACAGTTCCTGAAAATCTTCCAAGAGATTTTCATTGAAATTCGTATGGTAGGCAGCTTTTGAATAAGTAGAGAAGTGAAGAGAAAGCGATCATAACCTCTTGTGTCATGGATCAACATAAACACAGATAAAAAAGTAGAAGTGATTTGTTAGGTTTGTCTGAAGGTAAAGAGATTCCCACCTGATAATCTGAGGTATTTTCCAGGAATTATTTGAAATGAAAATGGAAAAGATGTGCGGTAGTAGAATATGAAAGGCATTAAGAGCCATGTGAAGGATTTGGATTTTATTGAGTAGGTATTTGTGAGTCATTCTAAGACTCCAATACAAATGCAGCATGCAAGGAAGATTGAGAAGACAAGGATACACAACATGGAATAGAACTGAGAATATCTCACACATCTCTGTTTAGAAGGGAAGATCTGAAAAGCTGGTAATAGAAAAGGTCAATAAATTTCTACCTTTGTATTCTCTCTCTCTCTCTCTCTCTCTCTCTCTCTCTCTCTCTCTCTCTCTCTCTCTTTCTCTGTCTCTATCAAATTATACCCCCTTATATATATACTTTCTAAGTAAACACTGGTAAAGTATGAATAGATTTTCTTGAATGTTTTGTATTCTGAATTGTTTTGTCATAAATTCCATTAAGAGTGATTAATTACACACTACACATTTCATTCCATTGCATATTTTATAAATCTGTGGAACTATTAATTAAAAATACTACATACATGAAAGCATAGCTAGAGGAAAAAGCAAAATAATCAAAGGACCTGGATAATTTTACAGAAAATGAATGGGCTTCTAACAGAACTTTGAGAGCTTTTTAACTTTTAAAAAAATTAATCTCAACCTAAACTCCGTGTTCAAATTATCTCCCTAGGAAACAAGTAGAATGACCAAACATCCAACAATTAGAGACCTTTCTGTAATTGAATCACTTCTTCACCATACCTCAGGTAAGACACTAGGTGCTAGCCTCACACCTTGTTTTCCAGGGAACTCTTTCAATATTGTTCTTTTCCACTAGAAGTAGTTTGAGATTTTCATTAATATGATTTTTTTTCTCTTTTGTTTGTTTGTACCAGGAATCAAATTCAGGACCTTGCCCTTGCCAGCAGGTCCTGTGCCACTAAGCCATATCCCTAGCCCTTAATAAAACCAATCATCTTTCAGTGGTTTAGCAAACGTATCACATGGTATCTGATATATATA
>NW_004955418.1:9275460-9288709 GCF_000276665.1 Chinchilla lanigera
TTAATTGTTCTTGTCAGTAAACCACCAGACATCAGCAGTGCAGGTATCCCAGCTATCCTATATGTGTGTGTGTGTATATATATATATTTAATTCTAGAAATAATTCCTGATAGTCTCATCATTACCTTCATTCTTTGTATTTCAAAATTAGGAACATGTCTTTCAGATAATCTTGAAAATATTTCTTTAAAGACAGATGAAAAACAACTGAGAAGAGGAATATGATTTCAAAGGTACTTTTCTTTATAGCAAAGTTGAGACCACACTTACAGTGTTCAGATGACGTTTCACTGATTCTAGTTTAGGTTACCCAGTTTAGAAAACACAAACTCTTATATTGCTGTCAGTTCCTTAAAAATGTTGGAAAGATACTGAAATAGTAATCAGTCAAATTCATTGTTTTAAGGGCTTCAGTTTAATAGCATTTGATTCTTCTTCATTTTAGCTTATCTTCTCAAGCAGTTCACTACAGTTCCAGGCAGGCACTTGTGCTGCTGAGCTATATCCCTGGCCCCTTCACTACAACACCAACATTTAAATTCCTCCAAGTAAAATGAAAGAGAAGCCAAAAGAAAATATTTACTTTGATCTTCTATAGGAGATCAAATTTCTACCTTTTTACTCAGTCTAAATGTAAGTCCTTTTCTACTGTTTTGTAAAACATTGTGCTTGCATTTTTATGGAAAGCTCTAATCTTGACAAAATCCCTTATTTTTTTGATAAAGGAGCATACATCTTTTCAAAAAATTTAAAAGAAATATTCCATTTTGCTAAGCCATTGACTTTTATCAACATTGCCAAGTATGAATGATTTTTCAACTTACATACTGTAATTTATCACTTGAACACTAAATAATAACATACAATATTCCTATTTCTCTTAAAGGTATGTATTTTCATTTGATTCTGTGATAATCTGGTGTAATTGCATCCAAGTATTGATTCACTATGTATATTTTCTTTACATAATCATACAAATTATCTTATAAAGACTAATACTAGGATATTGCATATACTATGAAAATTATTCACACAATTTTTATATTAGCTTAGGAAAGGTAAACCACAGTAGTGCTCTAACTCTAGCAACTAAATTGTTATTTGGAAATTAGGGATTGATTGTTAAACGTCAAGGTTGGCAACCATTTTCTCTAAAATCTCTGGATTTCTCCAGAATCAGCTCCACTCTACAGAGTGGAGGCTACTGCAAGGCCAATGGAGGAAAGGAATGCAGGGATAGGAATTGCTATAGTCACTGGTGACTAAGGTGGGAAGGAAGAGTGACTCCCAGTACAAAGGAAATAAGTTTTATCAAATGGAAGAGTTTTCCTCTCTCTGGATCTTGATTATACTATAAACCCTTTTTTTTTTTTTTTTTCATTACGAAGAGAGCATCTCTATTATTTGTGATTAGTCTAAATATTTTAATTCAACAGAAATGTCAGTGGATGATCTGAAGGACACCAATTTTATTTGTTCATTTAAGAAATAGATCAAATATAGTAAATTATAAATCAAGGCTTTTGTTGGTACTACTGTAGCACATGACAGTTAAATTATAAGTATATTATTAGTGACCATTAAAATTATCATTCATAGAGTATATTCTATGCTTAACGTACCATTAACACATCTTTTTACACTGTATCAACTCCTCCACCTCATTCAGTACAATTTCAGATAGCTCTCCATTTTTTAAAACCTTTTAGTCTGGTTTGAAATTCTTTCCTTAGGTTTATTTTTATTTGAGTTATGTAACTTAAAAAGGCAAACATTTTCAAAACCACTGTCCACTGTACTAATTAATATGTAATCTGACTTTGTAGAAGATATGTACAGTACTTGATATGTGGGTAATAGCCCCATATTTAGCTGTTATGATGCTGCTGGTTGATAGCAGATGAAACTATGGGAAATTCGAGAACATTTATAGACCATGAATATAAAAATAAATTTAAAATGAAGGTAGCTCACATTTCAAACATTTTTATGTTTTATAAACCTTGGGATCATATAGCCTTTAATCATTAATATAACTCTATGAATATGTAATCCAAGTTTCCTTGAGCTTTTTGGGGGCGGAGCCTTTCAAAAAATAGAGAATCATGCATCACTGTCAGAAAATGCATTCTACTGGCTTGAGACGTAGCACAGGACAACTATATAGGAAAAAGTCCTACAGAAAAGTATCCAAGACTTCTATGAATTTCATGTCAAACAAATAAAAGAATAGATAAATAGAGGTGGGAGGAAATTTAGGGACCAGGAGTATAGCTCAGTGGATTTGCGCCTGCCTGGCAAGCACAAGGCCCAGAATTCGATTCCACGTACAAACAATTTCTGGTAAGGACACAATCAAGAGCACCTGACAATATACATATCCAAAAGGCAAAACAAAACAAAACAAAAGAAAAACAGACTGATATTCAGATTGCTTCTTCCTAAGAAGTCCTTGATCACCAAGTTCAGTCATTCTGCATCTTAAAATGACACTCACTCTCTTTTTTTTTTTTGTTTTTTTTGGGGTTTTTTTTTTTGGTTTTTTTTTTTTTTTTTGGTTTTTCTCCTGTACCGGGAACCGAACTCACGACCTTGCGCTTGCCGGGAAGGCGCTTTGCCGCTGAGCTAAATCCCCAGCCCCGACACTCACTCTCTTGTCATCTCTATTCAAGGAAAGTGAGGAATGCACACCAAATACAAAAAAATGTTTCTAGGCCAATATTCTTTTAGGACAGCTACAACGACTCGTGCCGCAAAAATATTATTGGGTCTGGAATTATACAATTGAAAACCACTCCAGAACATAATTACTAAAAGACACTACTTGCCTGATTACTTAAGGGAAAGAGATAGTGTCTATAAATATACCAGTTTTCCACCACTGTAATGATACTGGTGATCATCAATTTATGAGGAGCAAAAGATCACTTTGGCTCCCAGTTTTGGCATTTTGATGGCAAGATAAGTTAGCCCTTTGGCGAGGCAGAATATTATAATGGAAGCACATGCTGAAGAAAAGCCTTTCACCTCATAGCCAGGGAACAGAAGAACCCCCAACTAACCTTCAAAGATATGCCCCCAGTGAGAAAGCCTACTCAAAATTAACCTTCAAGGTTATGCCCCCAGTGACATAAAGATCTCCCACTAACCCTACCTTGTAAACTATCCAGTACCTTACAGGAGCAGCTTTCTCCCCAGTTCTTTAATGCATAAACCTTCTGGAGACATTAAAGATGGAGATTGATATATTCACTTTGATTTACTTGCAAAACTTCAAAAATTATCCCTTTGTAGCTGGTAAAGTATTAATCAGAATAAAACTTCTACATTAAAATCCAGCTATCAGAATATAAGAAGTTAAGTCATTTTGCAATGATTTCTATAATTTAAATTTTGGAGATTTCATTTCTGAATATTTCTTTAACTAGTCATATTTGTTTACTTATACTAACAAGGTATATGTAGATATGCAAATCCCATTTCTCAATAACAAGTTTACTAAAGCTTCAGATTTAGATTTCTTTACACATTGCTGTTGCAAAAGATTTATAAAGTAAGCCTTGAAAATGCCTTCAGGGTACCTAAATATTGTTTACTCAGAATATAGTAAATGATAGAAATAAACTTGCTTAACTTCAGGCTAAATCTTGGAAAATCCTATATTTGCTTTCTATCATTAAGAAATTGTATCAACTGAAGCATAGTACACTACTTCTTCAGAAATGTTATATACTGAAGAACTGCAGTAGAAAATATTAAACAAAATACTTGGAAAAATGAGCAAAATAAATTTCTTAAGTCTTGGACTTTTTCATATACTTAGAGTCAAGATTTACAAGTCTTTCTTCAATTTATGTTTTTCATAATTTCCCATGAGAAGGCAACTGACCAGCCTTCATTTGAGACAGAGAGAAAAATAGCTTTAATCTTGAATTAACTGCTTGGGAGAGTAAACACTCAGACAGTATATTTGCTACATAGGCTCAAGGGGTGTAAAAATGTTTTGAATTATTTTATTACAAACAAAGGCATGATTGACATTATTGTCCTACATAGTAGAGGAAATTGCTACATGAAAAAAATTTATCTTTAGACTTTAAATCAATATCTGACTGGCTGAAATAGGTAGTGTATGCCATTCTATGAAAGGAAAAGGAATTATTGATGAATTATATAAAATAGAAGACTAATTTTCCCCACATTAACTCATAGTAACATTAACATACATCAGCGCAAAATTCCCAGACTGATAATTATATACAATATTACAAAAATCTATGAAATTATTTCTTAAAGGGATTGAAAACATAACTTGTAATTAATTCTAGCATTCACCATATCATAGCTCACAACTTTTTTTTTTGGTACCAGGAATCAGACTCATGTCCTCAGGCCTCCCAAGCAAGCGCTTAAACCACTGAGCCATACCCCCAGCCCAATATAACTTTTAAAGATAGGCACAAGAGATGTCTTCTAGAACTTCTTCAGAAAGTGGCAAAAAATAGGATGTGTTACAAATGTGTTGGTGTGTTGGAGAGGGGATTATGAAGGGTATCTGTTGTCAATGTGTCTTTTACCGTGAAAAATGCTTTTAATTTAAATATTAACCATATATTTAATCATCACTTTTAGCTTTCTGGTCTCCAGAGAACAGCAAAAACAATGTGCTTGGCAAGAAAGCAGTTGGAGTAGCAATTTCCTAATTCTTGTTTCTAAATTCTGCTACATAGAGCAACTCCATTAACAGGCAAATTTTTGTGCGTTATTCTGAGCGATTTTCCCTGGTTCTCATATAAGCTGGAAAACCTGAAATACTCCATATTTCATCTCTTTGATATCAATGATTAAAAATATTATATGCCAGACTCAAAAGAACACATTGTCATTTTAAAATGTAAAATAAAAAAACAAACATATGAAGAAGTAGAAGGATAAAAGGGTTAAATCCAATAGCAGGAGGGTGAGAAGCGATCCTCAGGAGACTTTGAGCAGTTTCACTCACCTGGGCACCCCTTATCTTTCCAAAGAGTATGATCAGGTCATATCACATTCGGCAGCATCATATGGTAACAAGAATGATTATGTGATAATCTAGAGGTCTGAACACCAGTCCTACTTTAACAGTTTCAAATGTTTATAATAGTCAGAAAGTGGGTGCAAGTCACAAAAACAGATAAGGAATGATTAAATAATGGATATTATCTCACCCTTTGTAAGAATATGGATGCAGTTTTGCCATATCTAATAAGTTTTCAAGGTAACACAAGTTTGTATTGTACTTATATTTTAATGACCAACAACTATTGTAATATCAAATATTTTAACAAGAATATATTTAGAATCATGGAAACTTCTTTTCTGGACGTCAAACTACTGACTATTTTACAGCGTCAGCACATTTCTGTCATTTATTCTCTCTCTCTCTCTCTCTCTCTCTCTCTCTCTCTCTCTGCTCCCCTCTATGTCTCTGGCTCTGTCTCTGTCTCTCTCTCTCTTACTAAGTATAATAAGAGATTAATCAAAAATGTTTATTACCATTCTTACCTGTGTTTTTACCACTTCTTAGAATAAAGGAACAACTTCAAATAACATAAAATATGTATGCTTTACAGTAAGAAATATATATAAATGTGACTTCTTAGTCTAAATAAAGGTACTATTATCTGAACAAAATAATTGTCAAAAACACCATATGACAAATTCCAGAACTACACTGACATTATTGGTCTGAGTTATATTTGAGGGTAAAACAGAGACTCAAAACTTTCCTGTGATTAGTTTGTTAACTGTAGATAAATTACAGATCAAACCAAATGTTCAGCATGCTTCCTTCAATATAAACATCTTGGCAATGATTAATCTAATTCAAGTAAAAAATTAGAGCATCTATTATTCACTGAAATTAAGAATCCAGAGATTTGAAAAAATAGCAGCATTTTTTTCCAAAATGAGTCGTTTATTTCAGTATCAGCACTGATATAAACAACAGTAAGAAAGAGACACTAAAATAAAAATACCACGGATTTATTTCAAAATGCACACACAATTTTAATTTAAAATATTTTGTATTTTCATAATCTTTTTCACCAAAAGAGAATTTTTTCTGTTTTATGTTTTCATTTAAGTTTCATCCTGACAAATGATGTGGAATTCAATTAAATTATCATTCCTTAATATTGTCTTCAATTTCTTTGCTTCAAGAAACTTTTTTTTTTTTTTTCCGATACTGGGAATTGAACTGACAACCTTCCACTTGCCAGGCAGACGCTGTGCCACTGAGCTAAATCTCCAGTCCCTTCAAAAACTTTTAAAAATATGTTTGCTATTACTGTTTGAGACTTATTGAACTCAAACATTACAGTTAGTTATTTCAAATTAACACTTTCCATGCATAATACTCTCTGTGAGCAATGTATTGTCCATATACACCATATAAATATTTTGAGCCTAAAGTATGGAAATTTGTAAATGTTGGCCTATGATTTGTTGATGTTTGCTTAAGAATTTGATTATTTTTATTTATTTCAGATAAATACAACTAATTTTCTAAGGCAATCTAAACTTTGACCAGATAGATTTATGTGTTTTCAGTTTAAAGACACTGCAGTGTTTGAAGTGAGAATAAGAATTTATTCAGTGTATTAATAACTATGTTGAAGATCTGGAAGTCATTTAACAGGAATGTGAGTTTTTTTAGGGTGATTATAATTCTTCTCTAGACTGGAAAACAAGAAAAGTCCCAAAGAGGAACCCTACATTAATAGGAAACAGTAAAGAGAGGGGAAAAAAAAGGAAATTCAGGAAATAAGTGTAAGACAATTCAGAGGCTTGATAGATGCTTGGCAGATTCAGAATCAGAGGTATGCAAATGTGTGTGAGAAGTGCCTATGCTGTATAACTTGTTAATTATTTTGAAATTTAATTGAAAACCATCCCCTCTTTTAAAACAATAGTTGTGGAATGATTACACTGTGTTGTTATGAGATAGGTTCGTGTGGATGTAGATGATGTACTGGAAGCAAAAATAAAAATAATTTAAAACATTGACGTAAACAGTTTCTATGTTTGTGTCCATAACTTTCAATAGTGAATGTGGGACAGCCAGATAGTAAGGTCTTTTCAGATGTTCTTTGTGATCAGCTTATGACCTACGGGAGGTTGAAACTGGAAGAAAAGTCAAAAGAAAGAACAGCTTGTGAGTTGTTTTGTTTCATCTCTAGGTTGGTTTGGAAAGTCGGTCTACACAACTTTTGTAAGAAGAGGATCAGGTTTAGAGAATACAAAGAGAGATAAGAAGTATATTTAGGGATTAGTTGGCTTGAAGGTGGAAGTGGACGGGGGCAGATGCGGTACCAGAGTTTAAAATGGAGTAAGATATTGCAAATGTAGACCTGAGTCACTCCCCAAACCGGGGAAGTCCCCAGGGTCACCTCAGCAATGCTGGTTTAGTGAATACAAGCGCAAACAGGAACGGGAAAGGATACACTATATCGGTGGTCACTAAACTTTTTGACATCTAGGACCAGATTTGTGGAAGGCAATTTTTCCACAGGATGGAGGTGAGGAATGGGGCCGTGGGAATGGAGAAGTAACGGTTTCAGGGTGATTCAAAGGAGCTTACACTCTAGATCTCCGGCATGCACATGCGCAGTTCACAGAGTTCACAGTGGGCTTGTGCTTTTATGAAAATCTTATTGGACAGGACTCAGAGCACAGGCTGTAAGGACAGGGGAAGCTTTGTTCACTTGCCTGCCGCTCACTCCAGGGTGTGCAGCTTGGTACTCATAGCCTCGTCCAGTGCTTGGCCACCGGGGTTGGGGACTCTTGCCTTACAAGATGGGAATCCTTTATTCCAAGTGCTTGAAATGGGAAGATTCCAGTTTCATACATTTTTTTAAAACTTTGAAATATTTTTGCGTTTATGTATTGAGGTATCCTCATTCACATGGTGCAATTATAGCACACACATTGCATAAAACTTCCAAGCATCATTCAAAACTATTGTACTAGTACTTTCATTCACCTGTGTATTAATGCTCCAATATTTATCATGCTTCTCAAGCATTAGAGACATAATGAGCAATACAAAAATAGCCACATAAAGAAAATGCATCGAAATATTAAAATATAATCATTTGATTTTATTGTTATAAAATCTCTGTTATAGAAATGAAGAGAACTGATTTAAAGCATATGGTAAAACATCAGTAAAGCATTTCATGAGAATGCTCATTATAGCAGGACCCTATTTGTAATGTCACTAGTTCAACTCTTATATTGAAAATGCCAGTGGAATTACTCACTGCTTCTAGGGAGGCCTTATTTTACTCACCCATTCTAAAAACTCTAAGTGATGTCACAGATTGGTTTCTGCATGTAGTATTGGACATCAGAATACATAGAGGCCGTAGGAAATCAGAATCTGTTTCCCTAGAAAATTACAAGCAGTGAGTTTGGTGTATTCACGGCTACAATCCGCTATATTTTATGAAAGTAGAGAAGTTCCCTTTAAAAGAACTTGACAAATCCTCAAGTGTTATTAAAACAATAAATAAACAACATAATCCTAATTTTTTTTTTAACCCAAAACATGGGCCTTTCTCTTTCTTATAACTTTCAGGGTTATTTATGTTCATGGGGCACCAAAGACCATATATGAGTCTTGTGAGGATGGCCTTGAGATGGCTGTATCCACCAAAATTTCCACTATCAATTGCAGTATTCTCAAAGGAAATTCTAGTTTGGCCTTGTGTTTACTGAAAGAAAACTGTACTATAACAATCCTTTTAGGTGTAGTTAAAACATATAAACAAGGAGAAATAGACGTTTTATTTGAAAGCAAACATTGCCTGTAATTCATTAAAACACTTAAGTATTTGTAAAACATAATTGGAACATAAAGTACATATTCTGTCATGTAATGCTGCCTTACTTTAGACTTGGATTTCTTTCACAAAAAACCTCTAAAACAAAACACTTCATAAAGCTCAGACTCTTATTTAATCAAAGTAAGTAAATAAGTACTTGTTCTACGTGTCTGTAAGATTAACTTTAATGTAGAATGTTTGTTCTGTTCCTCTTCAGAACTCAGTTTGATGAAGCCCAGTTTTGTTTTATTTTGTTTGTTTTACCATGAGCCTGCTTGGTAACCTGTTAAATTTAAGTTCTTTGTCTCCTGAGTTTCCACTGCTGTCTGGAGAACTGAATCGTGCAAAGTTATTCTTCAAAATAGACGGGGCCAGGCATTGCTTTATTTATTATCATAGGTTATGAATACTGATAGGTGACTTCCTTCATTTTTGCCACCAAGAGCTACATGCCTAAAATGTCTAAGTGCTGTGAGGGACCGTGAAGGTGTCTTATCAAAACTCCCTGCCATATTTGTTTTACAAGAACAAATTTTGCAACAGTGAATTCTCAAGTATGAATTCTTCAATAATTGAGCCATAAAGGCAAAAACAAAGCCAAAGTTAAGGATGTACTGTGCAAGACTTCAAAAAAGTTTATGTGTAAAACATGACTGTATGTTCAGTATTAGAAGCTGTAATTAGTATTAAAAGCTGTAATTAGCTGTAATTTGATTCAAATATATATATATTTGACAGCTGGTGGTCAACATATAGCATCCAGCTGAACTGAGTAAGTGTGGTGCTTTGTGTGGGAGACCCACCTGGGGATTCTTGCGAACAGCATAAAAGGCAGAACTGGAGAAGAATATAGGTGTTGGGCACTGGTAGGAGCTGTTGGGAGCCTGTTGGAAGCAAAGAGAAGCTGCAAAGAGTTGTTGGTTTTCTTGGAGAAACTTGTCATGCTGGCTTTTCTGATGAACTTGGCTGTCTTCATCCTCCAAGGAGCTCGGAACCTTGTTGTTGCTGAGAATAGCTTCGGCTCACTTCAGGGGAGCTCTGGTCCTCACTCTGAGCATCACTTCCTGGCTCTGGAGGGGAAGATGGTACACTACTCATCTCCTGGAGAGTGTGTCTCATTGGACTCAGCTATCCTGATTATCAGAGGAGCTTGGGACCTCACTGTTGCTGAGGATGGTTGTGGTACTTTTCAGGGGAGCTCTGGTTCTTACTTTGTACATTATTTCCTGGCCCCAGTGCAGAGCCCTCAGCCTGCTAGCACAGATCCTTCATCCCTCTGGCACAAACTTTCTAGATTCCACCACGAACCTTTGGGCTTTCCCAGCGCAGACCTGTGAAACAGGCCTGCATGAAACATTGTCATGGGCTCTAGGCCTCTAATTGGACTCGTGGGAGGCATTGTTATGGGCTTTAGTTCTTCAGCTGAACTCATGCAGGACATTATCATGGAATCCAGGCCCTTAGCTAGATTCTTGGGTCTTTAGTGTGTGGATAGATTTCCTGCACTCTCTTTCATATGATACTTTGGGTGACTATTATAAATAATCTTGTAAAATATGTGTGCTATATTGTATTTATATTGTTTCCCTTTGCAAAAATAAAAAAAATAAAAAATCCCAGACCACAAGCTATATATACAGATACCCCAATTGTGGGGATTAACTAATGCCAACTTGAAACACCCAGCTGAACTGAATCAGCATGGTTCTTGGTGTGGAAGGCCCCCCTGAGGATTGCTTCCAACAATTAGTGGAGTCAGTCAATTCAGGGGAGATCCAGAGGAGAAGACGGTGTAATGCTGATTCTCCTGGAGAAGCTTGTCATGTTGGTTTTCCTGATACGAACTCAGCTGTTTGGGTCCTTGCTATCACTACAATGGCTATGATTCTTTCGGGGTAAGCTCTGGTCCTTACCTTGAGCGTCGCCTCTCGGCTCCAATGCAGAGCCCTCAGCCTGCTGCCACAGCACCTTTAATGAACTCGTGCAGACTTTCTAGCTTCCATCACTGACTTGGGCCTTCCCAGTGCAGATACAGACTTGCATGAGACATTGTTGTGGGCCCTAGACCTCTAGCTGGACTTGTGGAGGACATCGCCATGGGATCCAGAGCCTCAACGGGGTTCTTTGCATCTCTAATATGTGGGCAGATCTCTTACAGTCTTCTGCATTTGTCTTTTCCAGTGAATATTATAAAATAACCCTATAAATTATGTGCCCTGTGTTAAATTTATTCCTTGTAAACCCTGATTATAACACTGATTAAGAGAAATATTGGCAAACACAACCTTTGACTAATTTAGAGAATAATGAGAGGATGGTGGTTTGGAATCATGTCACATGAGACACGTTTCTAAGACTTGGAACATTTAGCCTGAAGTAAATTAGACGCAAGAACATAGATCTTTAAATATTTGAAGAACGACAGGGAAATTGATAGAATTTATTTTGCATGTTGCCAAAGCTTAGATGTGGAAATAAAAGTGCAGAAGAATTGCCAAGATAATTTTAAGCCACATATAAGAAATCTGACCCTCAAAATTTTAGGTAGATATAATTTAAGTGATGACATAAGTTAGCAAACCACAAATAACCTCATTATTCTAGGAGTTAAATGTAAAAGGTTGCTCCATTAGTAAAGTGTGGACTCTAGAGAAATTCAGTGGCAATAGTGTGCCTTGATCACATGATCAGTTATAAAAAAGAGAATACACACAAACACACACAAACACACACACATACATTTATGCAGAATTATCAGTGTATATTCAGACTAGAAGACCTTCTAGAACTCATGTCACAGCAGGCTGTTTGTATCACTGAAAGCTCTAAAAAGTTAGTTATCACTGCTAGACAGCATTTTGTCTTTATAGTTTATGATTTGCTATTAATGCAGAAATATCACTATCAACTTCAAGTTTTTTAAATTACAAAGGTGTTGGGAGCTGTTTCTTTCTATTAATCCCTTTTCTGTATGGTTTTTATTAAGATATGTCAAGAAAAAGAAGTTATTCTCTAGAGATAGTGACAACTGGGAAGAAAAAAGATATTCATTCACTACTTCATGCTACGCTTTTATTAGTCATTTACTTTGTTACTATAGATGTTATTTGTCAAAAATTCACAGAGTAGAGATTTTCAGTAAAAAACTAACATTTTTAGTGATACTTTCCCTGGCCTTCACTCACTCAGCATTTTTAATGATTGCATAAACATGTGTCCTCATAAAACAAACTATTTAGCCTTCTAGCCTATAAAAATCTTCACTTTCATGGATGAACTTTGACAGATACATCTGTAATTACCAGAAATGATTTCAGGGAGAAAAGATTCAAAAAGGAAAATTAAGGGTGAACTATTTTGATTATATTTGAAGTCAGTAATGGTCTCTTTGACATTGCAATGAAACGGTTATGGATTCTCTCTCCAGTTCCCAGTCCTGAGCCAATTCCAAATGCTGATCTCCCTGAAAGTGGGACAAGGGCCACTTAGGCAATGACATTAAAATACTGCCGTAAGAGTTCCTACTCTTCCTCTAAGGAACCAGAAACCATTGCCAGAGTTAAATGTCTTTGGAGAAAGGAAAAAAAAATGACACAAAAACTTCTCAGGAACTTATTGTCACTGTCTTGGAACCCATGTTAATTCCTCCAGACCAGAAACACTGCCCTGTTCTACCAGTAAGAGTATTCGGCTATTAGAAATGAGGCCGTAAGTAGAAATTTTGCTCCAGTCCATCTCAAATTGTGACTGCTAGATCCTGTCACTTATTCTGTCTTTTCTCCATTCTTACACACACCTCACAAACAGCCAAACTTCAGAACTGTCAGACTCCTCATGTTAATTTTTGACAAATGGAATAAGGACTGTTGGGATGGCAATGGCAAGTGTAATTCTCTGGGACTCACTATGAAAAGAGTAAGCCCAAAGCAAGGGTACATTTGGGAAGACCTGAAGAGAATAGTGTTACTGTGAAACAGGTGATAGATGTAAGGGTGGTGATTACATTTACGTTCTCACTCAAATTTCTATTTAGTCTGAAAACAACAAACATTGAACTTTAAGAATTAAAATGGACTTTTAAAAGCTCCTTTCAATTTCAGCTATTATTCCATATGTAATTTTTTTACAGGAGAAAATGAATGCTTCCTATGATGCCTGCTACTTTTTTATTTTATTAGTATATATTTGAAGTACCTAATGACTACATTAAACATGAGGAGTTAGTACATATACATAGTACATCTTAATCTCTCCTCCTCCTCCTCTTCCTCCTCCACTTCTTCTTCTTCTTCCTCTCCTTCTCCTTCTCCTCCTCTTCCTCCTCCTCCTCCACTTCTTCTTCTTCTTCTTCTTCTTCTTCTTCTTCTTCTTCTTCTTCTTCT
>NW_004955418.1:9288809-9317096 GCF_000276665.1 Chinchilla lanigera
TCTTCTTCTTCTTCTTCTTCTTCTTCTTCTTCTTCTTCTTCTTCTTCTTCTTCATCTTCTTCTTCTTCTTCTTCTTCTTCTTCTTCTTCTGCTGCTGCTGCTGCTGCTGCTGCTGCTTCTGCTTCTGCTTCTGCTTCTGCTTCTCCTTCTCCTTCTCCTCCTCCTCCTCCTCCTTCTCCTTCTCCTTCTCCTCCTCTTCCTCCTCCTCCTCCTCCTCTTCCTCCTTCTCCTCCTCCTTCTTCTTCTTCTCCCCAGTTCCACTTCTCCATCTCTTGTTAGATTTTGCACATTTCTTGCATACTGAATCTTTAATTTTTAATATTTGTCACAGGTTTTCTTAGTACTACATGTTTGCGGTACATAACGCATCCATGTACTGTGGGTCCTTAGTATATGTACATGAATCCTCTTATTACCCATCTCCTCCCCACGTACTCCCAATGTACATATAATTTAAATTGCAAAATAAAAAAAGGACTATAGGAAATAGGGATATAGACCTTTTGTAAATGGGAAGGTGATCTATAAATGGCATGGGGAAGAGAGAGTAAGCAAATGTAAACAGGATTAAGTTGCAGTATGGTGGGTAGCTGTATAAACTTCCTATGGTAAATGTACTCATTTAGTGCTGCAAACATATAACAAATAGAGAATGCATACTAATAAAACAATGCATATTAATAAAAAAGACAAGGGCTTATGAAAGAGTACTTCCAGAACTGCTTCAGAAACTAGTAAGAGTGAAGGGGTGTGTGAAAAGAGGGGAGATTTTTTGAGGGACAATAATGACAATGTGTCACTTATGATGGCAATTTTTAATGTACAGTCATAGTGTGTTTTGTTCACACGTTGTATATGAACAGTTTGCTGTTTCTTACTGCTGTATTGTCATATATATATAATATGCATCCATTATATATTCATCCCTTTCCGTGACTGATTAGAACTCACTAGTATAATAAACAATCACATAATATGCATGGTTACACATCTTAGCTGGAGAAAATGTAAGAGTAATTCTCTGAAATATTTTTAAAAATTACTGTTCCATATGGCAAGTCTCCAGTTACCTTCCAATATTATTTTGTCTTCTTTAATCGAGTCTGGAAGATATAGACTATATTTCCCAGAATTCCCTGCAGGTGGTTTTCAGATATGCAATAAATTGTGCCAGTTACAAGCACTTAAGTGAGAACTAGAAGGTACAATTAATCACCACCAGCTATCTGCATCTTTAGTCTGTTCATTACTGGTGCAGTACAAGATCATTTTTATTGAAGCCTTTGCTGTTTGATAAAAGAAAGGAATAAACTGGTCTGCTATTTTTCTGATTGTAAGTTTTTCTGGTAATCATGAATGTGGAGGTGTACATTTTTACATCATGAAAAAAATTTATACAGTGAAGTCTGAATGCATTTGGGCATTTGTAAGGTGATACAGTGTCACAGTGCTTTGAAAAAAAATCACAGGGCATGGAGGTTAAAATGAAATCCCATTTGTCATAATTTGTCTAATACAGTAATCACTTTAGGAAAAGTTACGTTAAACACTCAGAGACTGATGTGTTTTAAAACAAAAAATTCAGTGCATTCATTTAAAGCCAATATATAATTTGATACTTCCAATCACAGCAACTTTCTGCAGGCAAAGTAATATGGAAGGTCAAAGTAAAATAAGAATGTTGCTGCATATTAAGTAATCATAACAGGTGTAAGTTGTTTAGTCGTTCCAATAAATTCCATCGACATGTGAACACTGGCTGCCTCCTTCTATTCTGTTCTGACAAATCTTCTCTGTAGCCTACAGACACATTCTCTTGAGTCTTGTGACTTTTTGCTCTGGACAGTGATGGACAACCCCGCTGGTCTTACTAGAGTACTATCATTTTATGACTTATGTGAAAATTATACTCCTTTACAGAGGATTGTATCCTCTGATAGAATATATTTCATAAGAATAACCAAATAAGTGTTTTAAATTCATGATATTAAAGAAATCTCTATGATCAAAACATCCCAAAGGTTACAGTCAGTTAATTTACCCCTAATGGAATTGTATGTTCATACTTGCAGTATACTTGGACTATGTTAGCAAAACTCTAGTTGTTTAAATGACATTTGTTGAATGCCTGAACTTCCTGGTTTGTTTTTAACCAGATAAGTTACATCCTTACTTTTACAACTACCATATTAGTACAAATTTACTGTACTTTCTCAGAGTCCTTTTAACTTCAGACTTTTGGTTACTTTTCTCTATGTCCCGTATCAAAATGAGATTTTACTTTTGTTACAAATGAGAACAAATTATGTGCAACATTATTAAAAGTAGCATTCTATAGTTTTGAAACTAATTGTGCATACATAAATGAATTGAAATCACTTACATTTACACACTAAAATTATACCAGACAACATAATATTAAATAGTTTTAGTATATCTATTAAAACTATTAATATCAATAATATAATGATTTTCCTGAAATTCTAGAATGCATATTATATTCATAGCTTTGAAACAAACACAATTGTAAAGAAAATGAGAACTTTTAGAGGCTTTAAGAACTAAGTGGGTAATAAGGCTTGAATTTTTTCTTTCTATATATTGAACAATGAAAAATTATATTATATATATATTAAATTAAATATCACATTTTATTGTAAATAGAACAATATGGAAAATTTATTAAAGTTCAGTTTCTCTCAATTTTTAATACTGATGTTTTTCTGATGTCATAATTAGGTATGATCTTAATACTTCTAGAGGGAATCTAGAATATAGTATTTTGAGATTAAATAAATCTTAATTTATCAAAAAATTTTGAGGACTACTCAGTTTTTTATTCTGTGAAACATGAAATGCTGTTATGCCCTCTTCCCACATCCTTGTATAGTTGCAGATTGTGCATTTGTGTGTGTTTGTGTTAGATTCTTTCTGTATTGAATTAAAATGTTTAAATGTGCTCATTTTCATAATAACTGCTGAGCACTTTCTCATTTGCAAAACTATTTACAAATGTCTACTAAATTCCTTGTTTTTCTGGGATAAGATTTATTAGCCATTATGGATGCAGTATTTTAGTATGCTTTTATATTGATATTTTACAGCTTATAGACAGGCTGTACTAGATACTGTAGACCAAACAGTTAAGATCACAAAGCAACATAGTAGGAAAATCAGGCATAGATTCCATTTTTAAAATTTGTATGCTGTTCTGTCAGACATGAAATAATTTTCCACATATTATCTAATAGTCTGCTATTACCTAGACTCACATAATAATGCCAAGAGAAACAGTTACATACTTTCCATGCCTTCCATAAAATTTTTCATTCTAGGAAGAAGTCTAATAATTCCTATGAAATGTTCAGTAGGTCATTTTTGTCTTGAAATGATTTTCTTGCCAACAAGTAAGATTTTTCAAAAATCTTTGCATTAGAAATTCAAAATTATCAAGTGAAATAGACTAAGTGTTGTGGTTGTATTTTGGGGTTCCTTACCTGTCCTTCCATGCACCTCTTTAACTATGTAGATAAATAATCTAAGAATGAATTTATTAGAAGCAGTGACAAGAGTTCTCCTGGTTACACTGCATTACAAAGAAACTATATATAGCCTCTTGGATATATCATGATTTGTTAGCCAATGTTATTATATAATTAACATTTTTCTTCAACAAGCAATCATGTTTCAGTTCAGTTGTTCACCATGCAAAATATCATTCTAATTAATAAACTTTAAAGGTGGTTTCTAGAGCCTCTTATCTCTCTGTTTTCCATCTATGCATTTATTGAAAAGAAGTACAATATGCATAATGCAAATTAATTTCATACCACACTGGAGCTGTTAAGCCAGATATTCAAATTCTTTTCCAATTCAAAAGCATTCTAAAGCTTAAAATTATTACTAGTAATGAGTAATTTAATTTTCTTAATTTAATTAAACCATATTTAATTCAGTTACACGAAGACATTCTAGCAGTCTTTGAAAATACATATGATGATAACATCCGTGGATTTAAGAAAAATATTGTGTTGCAAATATGCTTCATTATATTGTAGAATCACTGAGGGATAATGGTTCTTGAGTCCTGAATGAAATTTTCTAAAAGGCGATGATTAAAAACAAATCATATGACAAACAATAAGAATAAAATTAACATAAAATATGATTTTAGATTGAACAAGCAAACCGGGATGGCACTTAAAACGCGCAGCAAAACAATTCCACCAGAGCAGAAGTGATGCGTTCCCCTCCCAGAGGAATAAATTAAAAGTCAGAAAAAATTAAAACTTAAGGAAGTCAATGTCTGCCTGCTTCCTTCTAAATTCTTCTCCATGAATTATACATGCTGGCAACAATACCATGCGTACGTGTCTACTGGGTTCCACTATGTAGTCTGTGTTTTTTAAACACACATTATTGCCAAGGCTTATCCATATTCATGGAAAATATTATAACAGCTTTTTATTCTTAACTAAAGATTACGCATTGAATTCCGCAGAGGCAAGGCATATTGGGGCCGCTTATGAATAGTGTTTTTGTGGTGGCCCTGGGCGCCAAACCATAGTTGCAGGCAGCCCCTCTGCCAGACACTGAGCTGCCCATTGCACTCCACCTACTACAGGCATGTTACACCCAGGGGCTTTGAGGACAAACTCCCAATAAGCTCACAGTGAACATCTGTAGCCTTCACTGTATATTTTATGAGCAGATTCTGGACTCCAAAACTTTCCCATGTCCTTGCTTACTTTCTATTCTTACTGATTTGAGAACTTTTCCCCCTGTTCTTGGAAGAATGATTTGTTTCTATATTGCTTTTCCATGTATTAACTTTTTATAAATTATGCACTATACTATTTATACTGTCTTCATTTCCTACTATTCAAGTATTCCACTTTTATCAAAGGTTATTTTGCATTTTTTCTTTGTTTTCTTATCCTATTTCTTTTTATTCTTACAAAAATATCTCATCCTATTTTGGAAATGAATTCACTAGTTTTTCTTTTTTGCTTATTGTGTTTTTTTCAAAAGATACTATAAATTTATTTGCCTGAAGTACAATGTGAAAAAGAGTCCTGGGGCAGTATAGCGTCTGACATGATGAGAAGAATTTAGGAACACCAGAAAATTTTTAAAAATACAATATATAGGTGACTAAAAATGAAAATAACATCTACAAAATAAAAATAGAACAATTCGATATTTCAAAGTTGATGAACAGGTAAGAGAAATATGGATAGAAAGTCATAACAGAAGAAGTAAAAATTAGATCACACCAGCCGTGTTGGCTCATTTCTGTAATCCTAGCACTCAGGAGGCTGAGGCAGGAGAATCCTCATGAGTTCAAGCCCAGCCTGAACTGCATATTGAAACCTTGCCTCAAAAGTCAGAAACAAAACAAAACAAAAAATCATAGCTGGGTGTGGTGGTGCATGCTTGTAGTTCCAACATTTAGGAGGCTGAGGCAGGAGGATTATTGTGAGTTTGAGACCAGCCTGGGTTACATAGTGAGTGTAAGGTCAGCCTGAACTGCATAACAAGACCCTGTCTCAAAAAGACACACCCCCCCCCCACACACACACAAACTTGGTTACATGCTTTGCATTTGAGATAAACAATAACGACTGTTGATGGGGAAGTGTACAGACAAGAGCAATATTTGAGGGAAAATAAAACAAATTTCTTAAGATAGTTTGTATGAAATATGAAGAGTAAAACCAAAAGCAGTAAAGAAAGGAAATATTTAAGGGATGAGCAATGAATAAATTTGAAGAAAAAATATTATCATCAATTTTTCCTGGATTGAAAAATTGGGGTGAGAAGAAAATTATTCATGGAAATACATCCCTCTGGATAGTTTAAGTGATAGATTTTAGAGTCTACTTTGCTAGGATAATTCTAGGACTGATACCTAGGCATAAAAAGGCTTTATATTTTAGAAAATTTTGTAAATCATAGGCAAACAGAAAATGGAAATAGATTGCCCAGACCTTAACAAGATATTGGGATTCCCTGATATTAAGAGAAAACAGTAATAATATTGATATCACCATAGATTATAGGTCTTGAACACTGAGACAGAAGATTAGAGCATGACACAGCTGGTTAGAGAATTAGGCGTGAACTATTAAGTACAAGATCCTGGACATGGGTGAGGAACAGTTCCCAAAGCCCTGCAGGTGGAATTCTCCTAGAATTCAAGCAGATTTGCAATAGGATAGCCTAGACCTGGGGTCAGCCTGAGACGCAGAATTCCAGCGCTGCCTGTTAGGACCCGTATGTAGAATAGTTTGCTAGTGTAACTTTCCTCCATAGCCACACTGTGTTTCCCAGACACCATATTTACCTTTATTTTTCTTTTATCCTCTTTTTCTCTTTACTTGGCCCGAGTTCACTCTGCACAGCCAGGTTCTCTCCTTCTCCTCACATTCACTTTCTCGAATAAACTTTGTCACTGTTGAAAAAATAATGAATAAAAATTCATGGAGCAAAGCACAGAGAAACACATTGTGTTTTTTATCAAGTGTCAAGGAACCCAGTACTTGGTTTTTGTTTGTTCCTGGTATTATGTTTGAGGTAAACGAACGCATGAAAAAGACATGATTTATTGGAATCTCTCAATATACAAAATTATGCAGTTATATAAGTCATAATTCAGATTCCATATAATATTGCTAGAATACCAAGGTAGGAAACATGTAGTTAAAATAGAGGGGCCAGCTAATTACTGGCTTAATGAAGTCTTTGCAAAGAAAGATACATTCACTATATATGTTTAAGTTTAAACAGCTGTATTGATATGTAACTAAATACTCTAAAAATAATACAGTTGGGGATGTATAAATCCATATTTTTATGTATTCACAGTTATGGAAGCATTGCCAAAATAAGTTTAGAAATATTCTATCCAAAAGGAAGCCTTACACATATTAGCACCATGTTCACCTACCCAATTCTTTTGCTCTAAGAAAATGCAAATCTGCCTTTTTCTCTGTAAATTTGCCTGTTTTGTCCATGTCTACAAGTGAAAAAACAATAAATGATTCTGTGATTTTTAAATTCCTACATTTTTGAGGTTCATTCATGTTGTACTACACATTGTGCCTCATTTTATGACTAAAGAATATCTCTTTTTTCATTTTTATTATTTTATATTTATTAGTATATGTTTCTTATACATGATTAAATTCATTTTTAAAACCCAAATTTACATTGATTTCTGCCTTCCAGATATCATTTTTTCCTTCTTCCAGAATATTCTGTACACTGATCTTAGAACTCCATGACTACTTAACTCCTTTTATAAAAGATTTTATTGACCTTAAAGATAAGGTACAAAATTTTTTAATGTAGTACCCAAACCTTTCACCATATCCCCCTTGCTTCTTTCCAATTACTTTTTGCTGCTCTTACTCACTTTTTAGTAGTATTTGGATGGCTCCATCCTCTCTTGCACCTTTGGGCCATTACATATCAGGATTGCTTTTGCTTTTGTTAGCCTGGAGAAACTAGGATAAGAACTGTCTCCTCTATGAGGCTTCTTCCCTGAACAGAATTGACCATCTTCCCTACCCTTTTAAAAGGGAGGATACTGTAGGGACCACATCTACTCATAAGCAGTATACCAGCAGTGCATTACTGCACGTTCTTACACTTGGTTATAAGCTTTGACTCATACCAGCAGTGGGACTTCTTCAATGGCAGGGATCCCATCTTAATCACTTTCTTTCTGTGGTTTTAAAATTGTTCCTAATTATACACCATATTATGATATTCATATTTATATCAGTGATAATATAGCTCAAAAAGCAAAGAGGAAAAATAGATAATCCAAAATTTTGCTCATGCCAAATATTTCGGTACTTCTTTGAAATCAGTGAATTAAAAGGTTGCATGGGGCTGGGGATATAACTCAATGGCATAAACGCCTGCCTGGCAAGCGCAAGGTCGTGAGTTTGATCCCCGGTACTGAAAAAAAAAAAAAGGTTGCAGGATTCAGAGCCAAAATCATTATGTAAATACTTCACATTTATTAATATATCACTTAATAAAAATGTTATTGTTTTCATTGTTTAGCTATGAAGAATGGTGATGCCATGAACATTTTGTACAAGCTATTGGATTAACACCTGTTCTCAGTTATTTAGGGATGTATCTTGGGTTAGAATTTCTGAGCCATACAGTTTTTAAATGGGGACCCATCAAAACTGCATTCTGTAGCAGCTGCACAATTTTGCATTCTCATCTGCAATGCATGAATAATCCAATTTTTCTGAATTCCTTACTAACACTTGTTAGTGTCAGATTTTTAGAAATTTAGCCATCTTAGTAGATATGAAGTAATATCCTATGGCTTTGGTTTGCATTTTCCTAACGATGTTTTTCATTATTTTACGTGCGTTTCATTATTTTTTATATCTGCTTAGATAAATTTCTACTCAAATATGTTACCTATTTTGAAAATGAGTGTATTATTATTATTGAATTGTAAAAGTTCTTTGTATGCTCTGGACATGAGTGTTTTATCATTCTAATGATGTGTAAATAATTTATCCTCCTTTCTGAAATGGCTTTGCACTTTCCATTGACAGTGTAAAGATTTTAATTTCAGGATTTAAAATTCATCTTTTTTTATTCTTTTACCACCTGTACTTTTGGTCTTATGTCAAAGAAATTTTTCCCTAGTGCAAGTTCACAAAGTTATTCATGCATTTTCTCCAAGAATTTTATAGATTAAGTTTTTAACACCAAAGCCTGTCATGTATTTGAATTAATTTTTGTATATAGCATAAGGAAAAATTTAAATTGATTTATTCTCTCACATGCATATCCAAGTTTTCAAGCACCATTGTTAAAAAGGTTATTTATTCCATTCAGTTTTCTTGAAACCTCTGTCAAAATCTCACTTGTATATTCTCAATTACATTCAATTGATCAATGCATACATCCCGATACCAGTGACATGTGATCTTGGTTAATTTCTACTTGCAGTAATATTTCAAATTGAGAAGCGTGACTTACCACTTTAGGCCTCTCTTTGGTTCTTGAACATAGCTCAGAACTTTTCAGAGCATGGAATTCTTCTTGTGCTTTGAATGTCCCTGGAGATTAATTTGGATCCATCCATGTGCTTTAGGATACTGCTGTCTCCAAGTCCTTAACTTTAATTACATCTGCAAAATTCTTTTTCCATGTTAAGGTGATGTGCTCAGCTGTTCCAGGGAATTAGGGTCTGATTATTTTGAGGGTCAAGGCACTAACCTGCTCACCTCAGTGAAGGACATTTAAAGAAAGAATGCTATATTTCTAGATGATAAGACTGCCTGCTGTGAACATGCCATTTCTGCCTAAATGAGCCTACAAATTCCGTGCTAGGTGTGCTAATCATAATTGAAGTTGGATTTATTTCTTTAACTAAGTAGATAGATGCTAAGAAAGGCTTAAACTGTTTGCAGAAATAAAGAATTCTAGAACCCCTTACAAACCTTCACTCAGATTGTGTATCTTTGATTCATAACACACCAGCATTCTGCCAATGGCAAAATAGTATTCTCATTGTTTCCAATGTCCTTCTTATATCTTGGATTTTTCTGGTCATCACTTTCTAAATACATATTTGACTGATACTATGAACTGTCTAAGTCAGGCATGGTGGCACACATCTGTGATCCCAGCAGCCAGGAGGCTGGGCAGGAGAATCACTCCATGCTGAAGGCCAGTCTGGACTATAAAGTGAGACCCTGCCCTAAAAGGAGAAAGCAAAAGAAGAAGAAGAAGAAGAGGAGGAGGAGAAGGAGGAGGAGGAGGAGGAGGAGGAGGAGGAGAAAGAGGAAGAGGAGGAGGACGAAGAGGAAGAAGAAAAAGAAGAAGAAGAAGAAGAAGAAGAAGAAGAAGAAGAAGAAGAAGAAGAAGAAGAAGAAGAAGAAGAAGAAGAAAAGGAAGAGGAGGAAGAGGAAGAAGAAGAGGAACAGGAAGGAGGAAGAGGAGAAGGAAAAAGAGGAGGAGGAGGAAGAGGAAGAAGAAGAAGAGGAGGAAGAGGAAGGAGGAGGAGGAAGAGGAGGAGAAGGAAGAGGAAGAAAAAGAAGAGGAAGAGGAAGGAGGAGGAGAAGGAGAAAGAGGAAGAGGAGGAGGAAGAGGAAGAAGAGGAAGAGGAAGGAGGAGGAGAAGAGGAAAAAGAGGAAGAGGAAGGAGGAGGAGAAGAGGAAGAAGAAAAAGGAGAAAGAGGAGGAGAGAAATATGAACTCTCTAGAGAGGCTTCTGTCATCCTTTCCTTATCCATAACCAATATCTCAAAAGTTTGTCACTCTGATGAAATATTCAAGCAAATCAATTTAAATCAAGATTTATTTCATCTCACTATGTCAGTGGTTTTTGTTCGTGGTCAGTTGGCTCCTTATTGCTTTGCAGTCTGTGGTACAGAAAAGAAACACAACGGAAGAGCATGGCACAGGGAAGCTGTGTAGCTCTTGGCAGCAAGGAAGCAGAGAGAGCCCCAGAGGGCTGGGGGAACACAGTACAGCTGGGAAGGTCACACTCTCATGACTCCCTGTCTCCCACTGGGCCACAGCTCCTAAATATCCATCATCCCCAATAATGCCATCAAACTGTGAATACATCAGTGGATTAATTCCACTGATTTAGAGCCATTATGATTAAGTCACAGTCCAAAAGCCCACTTCTGAACATCTGTGCCTTTGGGGGGCGTTTTGGAGCAAAACAATAACATGCAGTTTCATTTTACTTGCCAAAACATGCTGGGACTATGGGACTTAAACTATGGGACTTAAAGTTTTCCCTGCTGCTGTTGGACCTGCTTTGGTCCCATTTCTTTGTATCCCCATTTGAAACTTTTAGAATGGAGATATCTATGTTGTGCCGCTGAATACTGGAAATGCTTAACTTTTCATTTGTACAGGGGCTCATAGTTAAGAGTTTGTCTTAAATCTCAGAGACTTGGGACTTGGACTTTTTAGCAATACTAAAATTGTTAGGACTTTGGCAACCCTTAGAGCTTAACTAAATACCTTATTCATAAAAAGTGTACATGACTATTTGGGAGGTCAGGAGCAGAATGTTGTGGTTTGTGTCTAAATGTCCCCCTAAACCTCATGCAGTGTTGGGGCCAGGCTTCTAGAGTTTGTGGTTAATTCATGGTCCAATGCTGGGATTAGGGTATGAGAGGTACACCTGCACTAGCCCGTATACAAGATAAGGGACCAAAAGAGGCTTATACCTCTCTTCCTTCCCTGGCTTGCTTTTGCTGTCTTCTGTCCACTTGAAGTTTCTTCTCTGGAATGCCCCTCTGCCATGCCACCCTGCCTTGGAGGCAGCCAATTATTGGTTGACACTTCTATAAACTTTGAACTCAATAAAACCTTTCCCTTTACTTTGAGTGTTGACTATTTTGTCTCAGCAACAAGAAAAAGTAACTAAGACAGTCTCCAAAAGGCTTAAGAGAATAAAATAAAAGGCTGCAGACTCAAGAAAATACCAGTAAATACTTTAAAATTTAATTAAAAAAGAAACACTCTTGCCATAAATATAACAACTTCCCTCTTGGGAATTTATGAGAAGTCGTTAATACCATGTCCACCCCTGAAACTGAACACAAGCACTTATAGCTGATTTGTTTGTAAAAACCCAAACCAGACAACAACCAACATGTACTTCAATCAGTGAATGGAAATAAAGAGGAAAATAAAAGTTAGTAGGAAGTAGGGACATAGATCTTTTTCAGATGGGAAGGGGATCAAGAAATGGGAAGAAGTAGGGGAGAGAGAAAGGGGTGAAAGGGTATTAAGAGGTATTATATATATATATACCAATTTTACACAAGGAATATAAACATTATGTAGTAAAAACATGTACCATAAAGAAAACTTACTGTGGAATATGGTAATAAAGCAATGTAATGATGTATTTACTGAAATACTCAAGAACTTGTGTGGAACCCAGCCAGCTTCAATGGTACCATGCAGAATGATTCTTCTATATAATAGCTCTTAAGTGATAAAATTATGAAGATGGAAACCATTAGTGGACTTCAACTATCAGAAATGGTGATAGTTAGGCAAGACTTAACTGTGAAGGAATAACATGAGGTCAATCTTTGTGATCATAGAACCATTCTGTATATTGGTTCTGGTTGTGCAAATCAGTATTTATGACAAAATGCCATACAACTACCCAAATCATTCACTCAATATTTTCTAGTTGTGTTACTCGAATATTATGTTTTAATTATGTAAAATGAAATTATTGAAGAGGAATGGGAGAAACTTACACAGAAACTCTATATTGCTTCATATCTTCCTGTGAATATATGTTATATGTTTTTGGCCTGTTAGTCTGGCTGTTAATCTCTGTTTATGATAGTTAATTCAATAAAAACTCGTGAAATAAGTGTATGTATCTGATGATGCTGACAAAGAAAGAAAAACATTTTTAAAACGAGTGGTGGGAGGGAGGGGGAAGATGAGCTGAGGTGGGCTGGGGATTTAGCTCATTGGTGGGGATTTAGCTCAGAAGCAAAAGCACCTGCCTGGCAAGCGCAAGGTCGTGAGTTCGGTTCCCAGTACCGGAGAAAAACAAAACAAAAAAAAGATCAGCTGAGGTGTGTTATGCACATATATCTAATCTCCACAATGAATGTAAAAAAAAAAAATTAGGTACAGCACACATGTAGTAAAAAAATAAAAATTGTCATTATCACTCATTTAAGTCCTAAATGGAGGCTAGATTTCAAACATGGAAATTATTAAGTTTTACTACTATTTTATATAGATTCCTATGTGAAAAGAATCCCGGGAGATATGCTTATTGCCGTGGGCCTCTTATTCAAGAGGAATCATGAAGACAGATAATTAATTAGTCATAACTGGCTCAGGTCTGACTCACACTAGAACTGTCAACATACAGAGTAGGCATTTTCCTAGTCCAGCCATGTCTAACTGCATGGTAACTGCTCTACTTATTCATTCCTTTTTTATTTGTGTGTGTGTGTGTGTGTGTGTGTGTGTGTGTTTGCACACGTACATATGCACATGTGTGTGGTAGAGGTATATAGTTTAGAACTTTCATTATGGGAAGAGATAATTACAAGTCTCTGAAAATTCTTGTTGCCCTAACTAAAATAGGAAACAAAAGATGGTATTGCATTCTAGGGGAACATGCAGGGATTAGTAATAATTTTGAGGATTTAAAGAAGATATAGTAGTCCTTAATTAAATTCATCTGTTTTCCCTTAAAATAATCAAGCATATCTAGAAAGTGAAATTGAGATGCGATAAAATCAACCAGACCATAAGCATGGTGGCAGCTGCCATGCCCACTGTGGTATCTTTAGTGGAGGAGAATTGTCATGGCCTCAGGTACATAGAATGCAGCTACTGATCTGGAAAAGGCATTATTTTTCATCTTTATCAGAAAGGATGATTTAAAACATTTTACATTCAGATGGAATTCAATCTACTATATATTTACAACTTACATTGAGCTCTCTTACCCTTTGTAAAATTATATTCATGAGAATCATAAATCAGCTTGGCATACTTCAGAAAGTCACACTGAAACATTGTTCATGACAATAGATATTTTCTTCTGGATGAGCAAAAAATGACTAGTATTTTTGAGTATTTAGTAGAATACATACATATCAGAGAATGAAGTTTGATGTATCTGTTACATTAGTTGATTGTATAAGGATCTAGGGATCTGGGTACAACTTACACTTTCAAAATAAAGAACAAAAGCTATACATTGGTCCTCTCACTAGAAAGGCCAATGCAAAATGCCTAGTGGAATCCTTTGACTTCCACATGAGAACACTCTTCTAACTCATGAAGTAGATGACACAAAAGATTTTTAAGTTTGTATTTTAGAAAATTGCTTTATCATAGTTTCAAGTTTCTGTGAAAAGGATCCAGGTGTTTTAGCCATGTGATCCAGAATATCTCTGCTTTCAAAAATTATAATTCTGAGCAAAGATACTAATAAAAATTTATCGGAAGTCCCAGTGAGAAAGTCACATTATATATCCAAATGTACTAAGATAAACACAGTTAATCTACAACAAGCAATTATTCACTATTGAAGACATAGCCTCTGAAATGCCACTAAGACTTAGTGAACATACAATTATGTATATCACAGTACACCAAATGACTCTGCAACCTGAATTCCCAGTACTAATCTTATCTTTGTCTGATCTACATGGTCATGGTCATAAAGTGGGACGGGCCCAGCAGCAATGAACTAAAAGAAGAAATAAAGTAAAGTATAAACACAAGCAGGGTTGGAAAGCATAAACAGATGTCATTTCCTGCTATTGGCCAGTCACCTATTAGCTAATCTCTATAAATGCAGCAGCAGAATCCTTCATTAACAACTGGAAGAAATGACAACAGCCTCTGGTTTACAGATGGGTTAACATGGCTAATTCCAAAATGGATCATTGCTGCAGTAATCACTGAACATAAGATGGCCTTGGAAGACAGAAGGTGTTGGGACATTCACAGGGTATAGTGCTACATGCTGTACCTAGTTATTTATAACAGGTGGTGCTGTATCAATAGCTTCCTGGTTGCTGGTACAAAATACCCACTACCTGTAATTTAAAGATGTTTAATTTGCTCCATGAAATCAGAGGATGCAGCTATAGTTATCTGACACCATGCCAGGAGCATCATAGCAGAACAGTGTATTGCAGCAAAGCTTCCAGCTTCATAGAGGTGGGAAGTAGTACAGGGGTAGAGCACTAGAAAAGAAAGGGTCATAGAGCAGAGAGAGACCCCAAGGGCATGTATCCATAACCTTCCCAGACACACCCAGAGGGGTGGCTTACTAATGCAATGAGCTGCTCCAAAATCAAACCAGTTAAAATTAAGCCCAACCATCACAGAAGCAGAGACAGGCCTGATTAATAAGTACACATACAGTCAGGCACAATGGCTGTCTGCTGAGTTGTCCAGAAGAATAAACAATGGCTGTCTGCTGAGTTGTCCAGAAGGATAAATGTAACAATATCAGAGTTAAAAATTCTGGGATAGCCAGTTGGGATAGACGCATAAAAATATTACTATTGAATGTTAACATTCATCAGAGATTCAACCTTGGATCAGAATCTTAATATCACAGCACACACATGATTCTCAGATGTGGTGTCAATAGATGTCTGTCATGTCCCGTCAGTTTTATCTGTCACCTAGCACCACAGGTGGATTAACAAAGTTTCTATGAAGCAAAAATAGTGGTTATGACTAGGCCTAATAACAAGGTTTCCCACATCCCAGAAATTATATTTTGGGGTGGCCAAATAATTAATCTCTGATTAGTGGATATCAAAGCTAAACTCCAAATACAGCACCATTCAAAAAGGAGGCCAACCAGCCATTGACAATCACATCGACTATAACTGCATTGGACCTTTCCTCCTTCCAGGTTAGAATGATAATGATTGATTTTGTTAAGAATAGTTACTCACTCCAGGGCTAGACTTACCTTTCATTTGCAAAACGTCTCAGCCAAGACCATCAACTGAAGATAAATATTTTATCCATAAACAGAACTTTATAAGACTAATGAATACTGTTCACAATAAAGGAAGTATAAGGGTGGGCATGTCATTAAATTATATTTGAAACAATCCTTTATAAACATACCCACTGATATATTTTTTACTAGTATTTTAAGCTTTAACGTGGTTTTAGAATTTTATATTGCTGTTGTCATTTCTTTTGTTGTAATTTAAAAGGAAGGCATTGTTTTCTCACATATATTATCTTTTTTATTTTAAAATAAAGCATTATAAATACTCCATCTATCTATCCATTTTCTGCTCATTTCTAAGGCATCCATTTTCCTTCTTCTTAACAGGCCTTCAAGTACTTGTTTATATGAATTATTTTTCACTTTAGTCATTTGTTTATTTTTATAGAGAAGTTGCTTTTAGTCAGTGATTTGTTGCCTGTCATAAACTCTTATTCTTTTGAATCTTGCCTGTGAAAAATCACTGTAATAATTAAGAACATAATATATATTAATTGTCCAAAATTTCAGAGCATTAGTTTTGTCTTTAGTTTAAATCATTTTAAAAAATATGTCCAATGTGGTTTTGTTTGTTATAACAATTCTGTAACATTACTTTAGATGTAATAGTATTTTTATAGCAATTGTCACCATTACATTCATAGTCCACATTCTAAATTTTCGTCCAAGTTTCCTTTAGCTTTTGTGAATCAGAAATAATTTTGTGAAATTTGTGATTAATATTAATCTCTTTCAATTTTCTCATTATTCACAACATTTGATATCAATTATGTAGAAAACCTCCATTTATAGTTCAGTCATATTTCCTTTGTTTCCATTATTACATAATACTGTACTTTAGATTCAACTTCCAAATTTCAATATTGATAGAACATTTTAAATTTAAAAGTGTAGTAAATTATTGGTTATATAGTTTACCAAACACAAATAAATTCACAGATTATTGGGTGACAGTGAGAACTGTGACTAAGAAAATTGTAATCTCTTAATCATGTAACATTTTCAACTTCCTTGAAAGCAGGTATTTCTGTGGCTAATGATGCTTTTTCAAGGTCTAGAGCAATGCCTGATACCCATCTGTATATCTATTTCCACATCTCTGTCTTTGTATTTATACCATGATATTTCCACATCCATGTATGTTATGGTTCAGTGATGGAAAGAAAATTGAAAGAAAGATTTTTGAAAGAAGATGCATCTAGGAGACATAAATACCCTTCTTACCATTAGCTACATGCAGGATTTGTGTAAAAAAGTAAGACATGAATAATAATTTAAATAAAGAAAATTTCCTACCAAGATGAAAATAATGAGTCAAAATATATTGATAGCTCACATATTTATGTATAGAGATAATATAAAATATATTAGCCCATATTCATTGTGCTGATGAATAATTTTAATGTTATCTCTAAAATTATGCATCACTGATTCCAACAGTAAATTTGTGTATGTAGGTAAAACATTTTTCCCTGTACTTACTTAATGCCTCACACAGTTGTACATGAGTGTGTAATGTAATCTAGTCATAATTAGCATTTCATATGATTATGCAATCAATATTCCATAGTTAATATGAATTTAAATGTGCCATAAAACATAACATTCATTTCCATGTAAAAGTACTTAACATAGCATTGGTTTTGGTGGTGATAAAGGTGATGTTATTCACTTCTGCTCCTTTAAGACGTGTTCCACTCACCGTGCATCTCTTTTTTCCTCAAGATACAAAAGCCTTAAAATAACTACCTGTGGTCTGTGTGCACACTTTTTTATTATGGATATATCAAACGTGAGCTCTATGCCTCCCTTGGCATTTGAATCTATTGCAACAATGGTTGCTATGGTAAGTAATTGTGAATATTCATATTCATATTTAAATGAAATTGCAATTCGATTATATGAAGGCATACATAAAAATGGCCATAGACAGAAAAGCTAATGTTAAAGTCCTGAGGCATAAAAATACGCTTTGAATATTATTGATTCATGAGGTTATTTTAACTCTGATTTTCTTCCAATTAAAAAGAAATCAGCACGACGTTCAGTCCCTCTGTTTATACAGAATACAGTGGCAGCAGAAGTGGGAAAAGATAGCTGTGATGTATCTGGTCTTCAAATATCTCAGAGACTAGCTCAGTAACACATCAGGTGTGAGAGAAGGGAACCACAAAGGTCTGAAACCGTGGCACTACAGTGTATGATTATGTTTTCAGATATTCTTTCCTGATACAACTCAAATTTTCAAGACATCCACATATAGTAAGCTTCACCTTCAGTAGTCTTTTCAAGATGGACTATAGCCCTCATTTACCAGCCACCATTAATTGTGACCTTTCTGGATCGTCCAGGTTGCTGCTGTTAAACCTCTCTCAGTTTCCTATATGTGGGAATAGCTTTTTATTATTAGGGGCCAGGAAAGGGAAGGAGGGATACAGAAATGAATGAAAGACAGATCCTTCACCATTGTACAAGACATGTGAAAAAGTGATGACTTTAATTATCTCTTTTACTTTTTAACCTTATATTGCTCCATTCACTATCAACAAGTCCATCCTTATATATTCAAATAGCGATTATTCAGTAAATGCCTCATAGTAACAAATTTACTATCTTTGGCAAATTTACAGGTAAAATATTACTCATGTATCAGAAAACAAGGAATTGTGCTACTGTCAATAAGTTAGAAATTGTGTAGCTGACCTAAAGTCTTTCACTTTCATTTTGTTTTGAGACACTTTGTGGGCAAAAGACGCATATTTAAAATCAAGATAAATGTGGACTAGAATAGAAACAAGACTGAAAAAATACATCTTAACTAGGTGATGTCCCTATTTGTCCTCTTTCTCTTTTTGGTGATCAGATGATGCCTATTTCTTCTAAAAGATTACAACCTTGTTGTGTAACTCTTGTCCCACTTTATTTTTCAATGCATAATTTAGTAGAAGACTTTGTGGAACATTTATATTTCATTATTTTGTTTATTTGAAGTGTTTGCCATATAAAACATAAGCTTCCTAATCATAATGACTTCATTGTCTGCTCACTCCTAAACAATTAGAACAATGCTCATATTAGGTTCTTAAATATTTGTTCAATGAATAAATGAATATTTGAAAAATAGTAATTAATTAAAACATTAAAATGTAAATTACAAATTTGAGAGCATGAATATGTCCAATTTTAAATGGTAGATATTTTATTAAGAGTTTGAAATACAGATGTAGCTCAAGAGAAAAGAAAACTAGAAATAAATTACTGGATTTTATTCCCTAATACTTATTTCTTTAGAATCTACTCATTTTCACTGTAAATGCTGAAAAGATATAATATCAGATGATGTTTCCAAATACAGCAAATTAATTCCAAGACAAGAAAAAAGAACTGCAATCTGGGATGCATGCTGTAGTTACAGCCACACCAGAAGAGGGAATGCTTCTTCGTAAATCTCCTTCCCTTTCCCTCTCCTCACTCCATCCTGCTCTAAATATCTTTCCTCTTATGGTTTGTTTCTGGATGTCCCCGCAAAGCCTCATACAGTCATGGGGTGGGCTTCTAGACTTTATGATTGATTCATGGTCCAATGTTGGGATTATGGGTATGAGTGCTACACCTGCCCTGGGGCGAGTAGTTTGCATAAAATGTAAGGGAGGGAAAAGAGGCTTGCTTGCTACTCCACCCTTGTGCATTTGCTGTTTTTTGCCACCATGAACTGTTGCCTTCCACCATGTACCACTCTGCCTTGGAGCCAGCCAAGTATGGCCTGAAGCCTACACAAACTGTGAGCTAAATAAATCTTTCCTTCATTAATTCTGAATGTCGGATATTTTGTCTCAGCAATGAGAGAAAAGTAACCAAGACACTTCCATTTTTGTTCTCATTGATGTTACTAATCTTTGCCCACTTAATGATCTATGATATTTATGTTCATGGAGATATTGGGTACGTGGAGATATCCAGTACATGGCTATTTTTCTACGTATTTCCCTTTCCCATCCTCATCTCTCCTGAACCTCTGACTGCACACATTCTCATTTACAAGTGATCTATCCCTTTTTGTCCTTCTACCCATCTTTTATTATGCTTTTTGTACTTTGCCTTATTATATTGTTTTTAAGGGTGTGTTTCTCATTTCATTTAATGTACTTTCCTTGTGCATCCATTTACCTTCAAATTTTATAGTCAGTTAGTGTATCATTATGCAATTATTGTGTTGATTTTGTATTCTGATATATTCCTTAATTTGGCTTTTAATTCTCAGAGTCTTTGTGGATTTGGGGGCTTTCTATGTAGAAGATTATGTAATCTACAAGCAATGATAATTAGACTTCTTCCTTTCCTGTACATATCTCTTTTGTTTCTTTTTCTTGCCTAATCACTCCAGCTAATGTTTGAAGTAGTATGCTGAGCAAGAATGGTGATAGTGGACTTATTTGTCTTGTTCCTGATTTCAGAAGGAAAGGTTTCATTTTTCCCCTATTAAATATGATGTTGACAGTAGATTTGTCATACACAGTCTTTCTCAGATTGAGATAAAGTCCTTCCATACCTATTTCCTTCAGTTTTTTGTTATGGAAGGGTATTGAATTTCATCAAATATTTTTAAGTTGCAATCATCATGTGTTTGTTGTTCCTGCTTCTTTTTATGTGATATAATACATTTATTGATTTACATATTTTAAGCCATGCTTTTATTCCTGGGATGATGCCTGCTTGAACATGATGTATGATTTATTTTTGATGATTCATTGCATTCTGTGAACCATGTTTTATGGAGGACTTTTTCTTCTGTACTTTTTAAAGAGACTTTTCTCTTATTGCCTTTTTTGTTTAGATCCTTGTCTGATTTTGGAACAAGGTGTAGTGGTACCTTCCAAGAATAACCTTGGGAGCATATCTCATGCTTTAATTTCATTAAAAAGCTTGAAAAGTATTGATCTTAGAACTACAATACAGTTTTTAAATTGGTTATATTAACTCACATTGCCACATGTATATCAGATTTCCAATTGCTCCACATCCTTGCAAATATATCTTTATTAAATATTGTAACATATACAAGGCCTTTTGTGAGTAAGAAATATTATTAATTTTGGTTTGTATTTACATTTCCCTAATGATAATAATGTTGAGTACTTTTTCATAAGTTTATCAGTTATTTCCACATGTTTATTGTAATGTGTTCCAGAAATCTTTTCTTTATGTTTTACATTTGTCTGCATATTTTATGTTTGTTTATCATTTTTATGGAAGTTTCTTATGTGTTCTAAATGCAATTTATTTGCCTAGTTTTATACTGTTTTTATATTTTAAATTTAATTCTATTTCTCTGAATGTTATTGCTGATGAGAAGAAATATTTATTTTATTCTATTTTTGCATGAGTGTATGTGTGTGTGTGTGTATGTGTGTGTCTTGTGAAAGAAAACTTTAGCCATATTAAGTGTTTGACTTCCATAATAGTAATAAATTAACCTTATTTTTGTAGGGAAAATGTGCATTTGTATTTTGGTTGGAACTAGAGTAAATCCATTACTTAGATTGGACAATATTCATTCTTTATGTAAAGTTTTTAAAACCATGATTGTGGAATTCCTTGCAACAACCAACAGGTCAAATGTCTGGTAGAACTCATTTTGCTATTTCCAAGGAACTTGAACATCTTGAAAACACAATATTTTGCCAACTCACACAGAAATAGATCTCACATGTTAAACAAAGAAACTCCCAAGAGGACAATCAGGTAAGTTACTTATTCAGCCAAAGTGTCACTATGCCTTGCTGGCCTGCCTTGCTACCTGAACCAAACATCTACACTCAGCAAAACTCTAAGCCTTTGTTGTTCTGCAGGTTTGCATCAATTTGGGGCTTCACTCCATTCCAGTGAAGACCACTGAGCCCCAGACAATCATATTCTTTGTCTCTTGCTTCTTCGTTCATCTCTTTGTATCAGGATTTGCTGGCTCAAACCTGGCAAGTGACGCCTGAACAAGAGCCTGACGCTGCTATGACAGTGAGCAAGTAAGCCAGAAGCACACAAAATTGGAACTGGAAAGAGAGCTTGGTAAGCGACTGTGGGTTAACAACTTTCCATGCCTTGGGGATTTTTTTCAGGCGGGGGAACAATGGGGCAGTCATTAACGACAGAGCAAAAGTGCTAGATCAAGATTTTCTGCCAGCTGTTGACAGTAACTGATACTTTGGTCACCCAAAAAAAAACTTGTTAAGCTTTTAAACCTTGTGCTTGAGTATAATTTGTGGCTTCTCAACTGCAGTACCATAGTCCTAGAAATATGAGATAGAGTGGAGGCATAACTGAAGAGAGCTCAAGGACACGGGAAAAAGGTATTGTTATAGGCAACTAAGTTAGATAGCAATATTATAGGCAGCCAGATATGGCTGGTCCCTCAAAGGAGTCAGTGCAGAAGAGGAGATGTCTTGCAACTGTGGAGAAGGCAGGCACTCTCACTGTGGACCAGAACTCAAGACAAAAGATTAAACAAATGCACGCACATACTTCCCTAAGGATAAACATCAGGGATTGATATTCTAAGTAGGTCTCTATCACCCTGAGAAAACCAGAAGAGTCACTAATTCATCCCCCTACAGGAAAAGTCCCTGTTCTCTATTCATGCCTGCTTGCTAAGTGACTCACGTCCCTATTTGATACTGATTTAATCAATTTCACCTGAACAATTTTACTTGTAATCTTAAGGGATGACCATAGTTTTGTCCCATCTCATGCCCACCTTGTGAGTTTCCATTTTGCACACCTTGGGCCTTGCTGTATGGAAGTCCCTAGAAAAGGCAGTCTCCTTGGCAACCCACTCAGGACTCCTGTCCCTCTCTCAGACAGAAGCTTTCTTTCCCGCAGTAACTATGTTCTTCTCTTAATCTCCATTGTTCCTAAAATTCATTCTTCTGTTTTACAGAACCCAAACTTGTACCAGACATCTAGTAGGTTGGGAGTTTCTTTCCCCTTTATCAGTAGCAATAGCCAGCCTGACAGAATGGGGTCTTGTCCTTCCTGTACTGGTCCCAGTTAATCAGAAGAATGAAGCCAAGGAAGCTAATCAGTTACCTCTTAAGCCCTCTGCCCCTTGGACTGCTAGTATCAAAGATCTTGAGCAATGGCCGAGTCTTCCACTTTTACCACCACCACCCTTGAAAACTCAATCTGCACTTATACATTGCCTGAGGTAGGCAGCTCTGGTGGACATGGGGAAGTCTACAGCTTTCCAAGTACATTTACAAAATGGGAACAGGATATATGACCCCTACAATTAGTGGTTTACAGGAAGATCAGAAAGAGTATCAGACAAAATGGGCCAGCTAGCCCCTTTACTAAAGAGCTCATTATTGCTTTAGGCAGTCAGTAGCATATAAGCCTCTGACATTGGAGTGCCTTAACAAAGGCCTGCTTAGAAGCCCCTCAGTTTTTGCTATGGAGACCTGAGTTTGATGATCTTTATGAAGAATAGGCTGTACAAATGCACTTGTGGATGTTCAAAATATCACTCAGATGCTACGGGGGAGAGGAGCTCACACCACTGTTCAAGCCCAGCTCCCTCTCTTACACCAGGCTTTTGAACAATGCACTCTGCCACCATGCAGCCCTGCACTGCATTCCTTCCTCTGACTGGCCCTCAGGATCATTTGTGGAAATCAAGCAGGCCCACAGGAACCTTTTCTGACCAATTACAGTGCAGGTCAGCCATCTACAGGCTGAACATACTGTCTTGCTTCAACTTGCCTATGAAAATGCTAACAGGGACTGCGAGCATTCTATGAAACTTATTCATACCTGACTCAGGCTGTGCAGATCTCATAAAGGTATGTCAATTGGTGGGCACAGAGACATAGAAAGCTAGGGTTTTGTTGCTGCCATTCACCCTTCTCTCAATAAAGAGAAATATGATACCTGCCCTCAATGTGGAAAACATGGTCACCTTAAAAAGTCATAAGAGAGAGAAGCCTTTGCCTGCTGGGGTAATTAGCTCTTCTCAGGCCCAGGGCCTTTGTCCTCATTGTAGAAAAGGGAACTGTTGGGCTAATCAATGCCATTCTAAATATAAGGACAGCAACCCTCTTCCACTGAAAGACTCCCGGTGGGGTCTGTCCCGGTCCCACAAATAATGGAGGCAGTGACCTTAGATTGGATGGGAAAATGACAATCCCTTTCCTCTACACTGACATTCTGGAAAGCACTGGAGTCTGATTGGAGCTACTCTCTAGAATAGACGTTAAGCTGTTGGAGGGAGAGGCCCCTGAAAAGGTCCCCAGTGGAGTCTTCCGACCTCTTCCAACTAGGACCATAGGGCTAATTTTGGGAAAATCTGGACTCAGTACTTGGGGGGGTAATGGTGATACCTGGCATTGTAGATGTAGTCTACCATGGGGAAATTATATCATTAACACAAAGAAAGGAAATCCAAATTTTTACTCCTGATGAAAATTGCTTAACTCCTCCTCTTGTCATATACCATGTTCCGCAATCTAAAGAAAAGGGGAGATGAGATCAGGAATTTGGTAGCTCCAGATATAGGGGTTATCCTGGGCCCCACCCATCACACCACCCCTCAACCTACTTTGCCTGTTCTGATAAAAAATAAAACCTTCCTAGGACTGTGAGACACAGGAGCAGATGTTACTATTACTGAAAAACAAACATATAAACCAACAAATCAACAAAAAAGCAATGGTCCCCAGCTTGTGCTTGCCAAAGAAGCTCCACTGGGTCAGTTGACATTTTAGCCTAGTCTTTTGTGCTCCAGAGCAGTGCTATTCTTCCTGTGACTGGGCCAAAGGGAAAGACAGCATTTATCCAACTATATAGTGCTGATATACCCATAAATCTTTGGTGCAGAGACCTGTTACAATGGTGGGGTTTTCCATTGGTGAGCCAACTCTTTTCATAAGTGCCACTGCTATTACCCCCATTACCCTCATCTGGCTCATGTAGGAGCCAGTCTGTGTTGAGCAGTGGCCACTGAAAGAGGAAAAATGACAACAGACTTGACAACTCTTACTTAATACAGAAGCAGTTACAACAGGGACATGCAGAACCTTCCCAGAGTCCTTGGAATCCCTCTATTCTCATCACACCAAAAAAGTCAGGGAAATGGTTACTATAGTGCATGAACTCCATACAATCAATGCAGTCACTCAACCTATGGGAGCTTTGCAACCTGGGCTTCTTTCCCCATTTATGATTCCCAAAGTTTGGCTGTTAGTAGTGATTTAAAATGTTGTTTCTTTACCATTACTTTGGCCCCTCAAGATTGTAAAAGGTTTGCTTTTACCCTTCCTTCTATCAATAATTCAGCTTGCATCCAGAGATTTCATTGGGAAGTCCTGCCACAGGGTGTGTTTAAACAGTCCTACTGTATCTCAAACTTTTGTGCCTCAGAGGCTAGCACCCACCAGAAAATAGTGGCCTCAGGCAATTATTTTTCATGACATGAATGATATCTTGTTTGAGTACTGCAGACCCCCCCAGAACTTTTAAAGCTATAAAATCATCTGCTAAAAATCTAAAGTTTAAGGATGATTGTAGGACCTGATAAAGTACAAAAAACCTCCCCCTGGAATTATTTGGGTCACATTATAATGGAGGGTACTGTCAAGCCCCAAAAGTCCTCTATTAGGAGGGGCCAAATGATTACCTAAATTGATTTTTTAAAAATACTCAGAAATATTAATTGGTCCCATCCCCGTTTGAGAATTCCCCCTCATCAATTTAGTACTCTTCAGGGTGATCCTGATCTTTCCTCACCTCATGCCTTAACCCCAGAAGCTATAAAGATATTACAGTTAGTGGACCAAGCTACTCAACACCATCAACTAGATCATATAGATCCACACTTCCCGATTCAACTATTTCTTTTTTCCCACTCCCTGCTTATCTACTGGACTCATTGGATAATTGACCCCATGTTAAAACTTTAGAATGGATCTTTTTGAACCATGGATGCAATAAAAACATCACACCTTATGTTAAACTCATAGCTGCTTTTATCATCATGGTAGGAAGAGATTTAATCAATTATCCAGTTATGATCCTCAGGTTATTCAGATGCCCCTTCCTCATGGAGAATTTGAAACTTTGCTTAAACAGTCTGTGTCATTACAATGTGTGCTAGCTAATTTTCCAGGAAAAATCCTTGATCTTGGCCCACTAATAACTCTTCAATTTTTTGACTACTACTCTTTTCATCCTTTCTAAGGTTGTTCATTCTGAAACCATTCCACAAGCATGCACTGTGTTTACTGATAGATCTGGCCCCACTAAGAAGACAGGTGTAGTGTTCACTAAATCTAACTAGGAATGGATTCTCTTCAATTTAGAAGACAAATTTGGGTGCGATCATACCTGCTTTACAAACTTTTCCTCAGGAACTTTAAATCAACTCCTGATTCTCAATACATTGTATATTCTGTACAAAATATTAAGACCACACATGTCAAACCCTCTGTCCCACCAGACCTGTTCTTACTTTTCATGCACCTACAGAAGTTAGTCCAAGCATGCTGTTATTTTCCTTTTATTACACATCTCTTTGCACATTCTGGACTCCCTGGACCCATTTCTAAAGGGAATAAAGCATCTAATGCTTTGGTTATGTTTTCTGGGTTTGATGAAGCTTCTCTCTCTTTTGCACCAAAGCTGGCATGCCCTTTGCAAAGACAGTGCTCTAAGAAAAGTTCAGGCCCCAAAGATGGTACAACAATGCTCCTCATGCCAGATGGTGGGGTGGCACTGGACCTCCACAGGGGTTATTCTCTGAAGATTGTGACTTAATCACATTTGTCAAATGGATGTTACTCATGTCCCTTTTCATTGGTCACCTATCATATGTACATGTCTCTCTTGATACTTATTTGGAAAGTATACACGCAACCATACAGTGGGCAGAAACTACTTCTCATGTTATTTTTCACTCCCTTGGCTGCTTTGCTCACATTGGTCTCCCTAAACAAATTAAGAGAGACAATTGCCCTGTGTATAATGCTTCTGGTTTCCAGGCTTTTTATAAACAATAAAATATTTCCCACACAACAAATATCCCTTACCATTCCAAAGGTCAGTCACTTGTTGAAAGAGTTCATCAAACCTTAAAAAAATCCTAAAAAAATAAAAGGGTGGGTGTTTTACTTGCGCCCTGACCCCTTGGAGATCAGAGGCATGGGCAGTCTGTGAATGCTACATGAGCAGCCTGGGTCTGGCTCCTATGCAAGTTCTCAACTGACTATAGAAGCAGAATCAGGTGGGCTTTGACACGCTGCCATCACAGTTGCTGGCTGAAAGTCATGGAGAGAGCCAGGTACTTCCCCTCTATTTAATAGGGGCAGAGCGGGTGACCCAGGACCCTGCTGCCATTACAGTCTGAGTCTTTGCCATCTATGCACCTGCAGCAGACAGGAGGTCCTCACTCAGAAGGCCCAGGGACTGCTCTCACTGGGGTTTGCATGGGGGCCTCCCTACACTTGCCCTGCTCCAAGTGAGTGGGCACTATAAGAGCTGCTGGTACTACTGTTCAAGTCTGTGCTTTACTTGTGCCCCAACCTCCTGGAGGGCATAGACAGGGACAGTCTGTAATTGCTGTCAATGCAGCCAACATCTGGCCCATGTACATGTCCTGAACACACTGGAGACACAGAATCTGGTGGTCCACAAACTCTTGACCTTTCAGTTCATCTCTGGGTTTTGCCTGTTTGCAGAACTGCCTGGGGATGCATGTGCATGAGACCGGGATCGTGTGATGAGTGTAACACAAGTCCAGGCAGTACAAGTGCCCTGAACTGCAGAAGAACACTGGATCAGATGGTCTGCCATTAGCTGACACCAATGCCCAGGTCTGAGAATGGGATAACTAGATACACTTCAGCAACTGCTGGAAAATCCCAGACTAAGAAGTACATCTCAGCAGACACTGAGGGGCAACCTGACCAACAGGAAAACTAGGGACACTAGTGGCCTCTTCTGCACAGCCATTGAAGGGGGAAATTGAGCATTCATTATCAAACATTTCAAGATGAAGGACTAAAATACAATCCCAGAAGTCCACCCCACTCAGAACATGTGCAGGAGACACTGACATAGGAGAACTTGGAAAACACACACCTGAAATTGCTGAAATGACTGAAATGAATGTAAAGAAACAACTCCATAAGGCCATAGAAGAGATCAGGTCAGAAATAATCTCTCCAGCAAAAAATGAAATGACAATAATAATAAAAGAACTGCTCAGAACGTCTGAAGAAGAAACATATAAGAAAATAGAAGAACTTAGGCAATGAACAGAAACATTAGTTGAAAAACATAAAAATGACTTAGAACACATGAACCAGGTGCAAAGAGACTTGCAGAAAATTAAAGCTTCCACTGAAAGCTGCCAAAACCACTTGAATGAAGCTGAAGATAGAATTTCAGATGTTGAAGACAGCATGGCAGCTAGTGACCATGAAAGAAGGGATTTCTTAAAATCAATAAGGATCCAGGAAAAATAAATTCTTATGACTAATAGGAGTCAATGAAACAGCAGGTGGGAACACAACTGACATAAAAAGAATATTTGCAAAAATAATAACAGAAAATGTCCCAAGTATGGGCACAGAACCTGATATACAGGTAAATGAGACATATAGAACTCCAACCAGTCACAACCCCCCAAAAAACCTACATCAAGACATATAATAGTCAAGTTCCCAGATCTCCAGCAAAAGAACAGAATATTAAAAG